>NC_090880.1:7017040-7019540 GCF_036669935.1 Montipora foliosa
ATGCTTACAAAAAACCACTGTTTTAGTAATGCCATACAGGTGCACGTGAATTTTATACGAAAAGGAAAGTTCTTACGTTTTATTTGTCACTGCCATTAATACTTTAATTCGAATAAATAGTGATAGGTTAGTTCCTGCTAAGAAAATGGCGGGAGACTATACCCCATGCTAAGGGAGGAGCAGAAGTGCTCTTTCACTAAGATTCACTTGATCACATGATTTTGAGTGCAATTTGGAATAAATAAGCTCGAGTAATTTTTTTCAAAGACGAACAAAATTCCAGGAGGCCTTAGGGCGGCTTTGAAAACTTTACAAGTGCTTGTTTATTCCAAAATGCACGAGAAAAATTGTCATTACTTATTAAAATTGTATATGACAATTTTTCGAGATAGGTTGTTATAGTTAAGCGGAAGCAACGCACGCATATCATGCAATCACTCAAAAAATTGGATTATCTATGACTCGCATATAGTTTGCTATCTGTGACTTTCTTTGATAACTGACCAATCACAATTCCTGGCTTGTTAACTATTTTTCCACTGGATTACTATTTTTCTGCATTGTGCTACGTGGAAAGTGCAACTGCTGGAACTGTATTTCCAGTCTTGGCTAATCAAAATAGAGGAAGTTTTCCAAGTAGATTATTATTGGTAAGAAGGCAGTGTTGTCCCTCGCTTAGGGCTTTTCATTTGCATGTTGTTTTGATGGGTTCGAATCTGAAAACTGGCCGGATTTGTCTTCGTTGATTCCCAAATCAACTCCATCACTATTTCAGGGGTTTCAATAAAATTTGAAGTAGGCAGCTGGTTTGAGTCTAGTAGCCGACTGTATCAACAAGGGGCCGTTAGGCCCCTTCGTCTAGGGGGGTCTGGGGGCATGCTCCCCCAGACGATTGTGAAATCTGGAAGCTCTGAAATGTGATTTCCAGCACTGAAGATGAAGGAAGATTTCTAATCAACAGAGACACTGAGTGTGCAATTAAGCGCATTCTTTTGATAATTTCCAGCGAAGAAAGATTTGGAAAACCATTTCAAAAGGAAAATTAACGATTTTTAACGTTATATGATGTTTCGACAACTTCATGTCATCATTACTACCAATTTCAAGCTGCCGGGAACGGCAAACCTTTTTTGCGCGTTTTTTCAAGCGCGAATTTCAACATTTTTCAACATGAGAAATCAGTTCTGTCGAACGATAAGAATATGTCATTTTAATCTGAACAAACAAAAAGGCTTAACCGATGAAACTAACGAAAAATTTACTGTTTTTGGAAAACAAGTCTTGATGCAACGATTACTCAATAACGACCTGTTTTACATTAAACGTCTTGATATGTTTGAGGCGTAACTAAACGTAATTGAATTACGTAAAAAATGTGACGGTTGGTCCAGGCAAAAATGCGGAAAAAAGTTGTAGCCGTGCACTGTAGCTCAAAGATGGCAATATCAAACCTGATAATTATTTTGAAATTGAGGTTAAAAAAGGTACATTCAAGTCGATCAAAATTTAATTTTACTTCAGGTTTGACGGAATCCTTCAATTAATTCAATGTAGGGTAAAAAGTAGCCGACTTCTCCGAGCGATGCAGCCGACGCTTTTCGTCGGCCGTCGGTGCTTATTGAAACCCCTGCTATTTGTATGTACTATGTAGCGAGTCCGGTTACTTCCTACCGTTTGGAATTCGTACCACTCGCGGTCCCACGATATGCAACTAGCCTTAAATTCTACTGTTAGTAGATAAAAGTCATTACTTTTACCTTTTTAGGTTCAGCCCAGAAGGTAGATATCTGGCAGTGGGATCAGATGACAGCTGTGTTGACTTTTATGAACTACGTGATGGTCGGCCTTTAACCCGCGCAGGTTACTGTAAGGGAATCCCATCTTTTGTTACACAGATGGACTTCTCTGCTGATGGCAGATTTATTCAAGTACGTACTTTCGGCAAAACGGCCTTTGATTTGAGTGCCATGGTAAACACAACCCTTTTTTTCTTGTCCGTCTGTACCGAGTTGTTCAAAGATCGCTTAAGCTAATTCTGCATCAGTGGAAACATAACTGAATTGCACTGGGTTTATTTACTGATTACACCAAGTTTCCACAGGATTTTTAGCCCTCAACTCTGACTTGGACTTTTGTATTCCGTAAGCATAAAATTACACTGTTAAAAAAAGAACAAAATTCACACCGGGGTTGGTGTTTAATCGGGGATTAGTACTAAGCGGCTTGTGAACAACTCGGCTTTGTCTAGCGAAGAACATGGCAGCCCTATGCAAAAAGTAGTCATGCAAGTCTTATCATCAAAAAAGTCATCGCCAAGGAAAACTACTCTGAAGCGGTCAATTATACTGATATCCATGCTTACTACGTCTTTCACTCATGTTTTTTTTAATTGACATTACTGTACTCTGCAATGAAATTTATTTTTCCAAGGTTTCCACGGGTGCGTACGAACGTCTAGTGTTTACAGTTCCTGGAGGGAATCCTTTGAAAGACAGAAAAG
>NC_090880.1:7022040-7049540 GCF_036669935.1 Montipora foliosa
TATTTCAAAATATCCCGTAACAAGCGACACGCAGTCCACAGATGGTGACGTTGTGTAACGCTAAGGGACATAGGACTTATTTAAAAGTATTTAAGTTGTCAAATTGCGCCACACTCAATTTCACGGTGTGGTAATGAGGTGAGCTTTTTCTCAAAACAAGAAAAGAAGCTATTTTGAGAACGAGAACGAAATTCCATGGATGGTCACATGACTCCTTGAAGAGCGATTTGGACCGAACGGTTTCTTCTTATAACTTTGTGTGCGACTAGCTTATAGCAAGCTATTTGTCGACTGCAAATAGTCGCCCACGAGTCGTGCGGGTGTAAATGGTCGTACGTCATGGCGTAATGCAGGTTGCATGGGAAAGTCGTAAGTAAAAAATAGCCCTAAATGAAATTAAAAAATTCAAACAAGTTATCAAATATCTTGATTGTTGACCTGTTGGGACGATGTCACGTGATGTAAAATAAAGTTCTAAAACCTTTGCAAAACAACAGTGAAGACTTGAACGAAGAATCGGATATATAGTTGTAACTTTACGTCGTATGTAATTGAATGGCCAATAAATGTAGGAATGGACTTCTTGTTGATGTGCTTTTCGTTCTAGGGTGAAATAACTGAAGTACAATTGTTGTTGAGTTTTTTGTTATCTCGAACACATTTGCTGTAACGCCAACAGAACTCTGGTTTTCTCTAAAAGGAGTAAAAGAATTAGCTACTCCGCACCAAACCTCTTGGCTTATCAGCCCCACACTGAAATGCGACCCCTATGACGAGGTGATCTTTGACAGGGTGAAAATGGTTCAACGTTGAGCTGCTGCCTTGAAACTCGACAGACACCACATTACATCATTTTAGTGACATGTAAGAGCATATTAGAGGATGCCGTTACAGATTAGCAGAATGGTACAGAGATTCTGAACGTTTTACAAGATTTTAGACGGCACCACAGAGGTTCTTCTGAGAAGAATGAAATGATCCTTTTTACTGGGTTGCCGAAAGGCAATCCCAGTCGGAAAAAGGGTGGCATTTGTTGGGTGTTTTTTTTTTTTTTCCTTGTCGGTAAAAGTCTTGCTTGTCACTCCCCTGCTAAGTGGTGTCTTTGTGCATAGAGCCTTCTGCTCGTATTTTCTTAGGATAGAGAGGCTAGTGGAAATGCGTAGATTTCTCTGGTGGACACAGTAGAATGATAAACTTAACCTGCAATGGCGTAGAAAGTCATGTAACGCGAATGGCGTTTTAGTGGATGTTTAAACAAAATATATCCTTATGGAGCTCAATAATGGAAAGTCAGTTGGATAAACTAGGCAGGCGGTGAAAACAAATACCTGGAATCGTAAAAGCGATGAGTAATGGACTTCGACAACAATCTATCGCCCATCGAGCCGAAATCAAAGTGAGCAGTATTTCTAATATTTTACCAAGAGTGTGCTGTTATGAAGAACACTGAAACCAAATGAAAAATTCTCTGATATAAAAGCGACGAGTAATGGACTTCGACAACAATCTTTCCCCCGTCGAGCCGAAATCAAAGTGAGCTGTATTTCCAATATTTTATCACGAGTGTAGTTTTATGTACAACACTGAAACCAAATGGAAAATTATCTGGTAACTTATGGGTTCAACAAAGTCAGGTAAAAAAAATAATTGGAAATGTGACAGTCAAGAATTATTTGAAAGAAAGCTTGTCGACTATTTTGTGCATCATTATTCAAGGAAAAGGTTCTTCAGGAAAGGGTTTGAACCTGAAGTACATGGTAATTTGTCACGATTGAGTTTCTTGTCTTCACGCACGCAATGATATAGGAAGAGGTTTTCGCCTCTGAGAGCAAATATGTTGTTTAAAAGGATTCTGTGGTATGTTCTGCCTTTGCGAATTATAATACCATGTCGTGTATTGAATTTTCGAGCTTACGGTTGAAATGTGACATGGGAGAATTTTTTTAGTATTGTTCTGTAAGCAGGAAGGGTTCACGAAAATAAACAGGTCGGTTAGAAGCGTGCTTGAGTTTCAACAAAATGAGCCCCAAAATCAGTGTAAAATTGTGACGCCGATGAATAATAAAGTAGCTGCTATTTCCAAAATGATGGAATTACCTGGTGATAAATAACGCCGTACGCGTCTTGGAGAGTAAATTTTGACTTTGCATAAAAAAATGGTCAACCTCAAGAGTTGGGCGATTGTGATATTTGTTTTGACTTCGCTCATTTTATTGTCAAACTTTATAACACTTGACTGAAAAAGAAACTTACAAAAACCCGGTATCTTGCCATCATTTGACACACATGCTTCACTGTTTGGCGAGTAAACATGCCGCGGTAACTTAATCACGGCGCCCGCTGAATTCCGGCCATGTCACTTTCGCTTTTGCGATTTATTTCTGCAGCCAAAAGTAGAATAACAAAATTGAACGTAGCAAAAATCTCCCAAAATGTTTGTCGCTGATCGTAACTTTTTATATTCTATATTCACGGTTCAAAATTAAGCTTCTGCTCTTTCTAAAAACTGTGTATCAATAGTTATTTACTTTTGCATCAATATTAGTTTTGCATAAAGCACGCTAACAAAATCTGTACCTTGCTGAGTTCGCATTTGTTAGCGTTAATAGTATTTTCGGTCCGATGCTTCTGTTTTATGAAGGGGTATATTGTTTAGGTCACCCATCCAGATACTAACCTTGCCGGAGAGAGTTAAGTTCAGTGAACTTTGGTATTACAAAGCTGTCAGATGCTCAGAGGGCACGCTTAAACTTGTGGTGAAAAGAAGTTGAGAGGGAACTTGAAAATTATCAACATGTCAGCCCAGAAGCCAATGTTTCTCGCTTCTCTTTTATTTGTTATCCTTCAGAGACTGCAATGCTGTAGTTCAATACCACACTATTCAGTGCCTTCTGATTTTCTGTAACACGTACCACAGGCAGCCCAGTGTATGCTTCACGGAAGCATCTCGTCGAACTTAATTTTCCAAGCAAAAAGGCCCACATACCAACAAATGCAATATTTGTTCGAGGACGATCCGTGATTGCTGAAATGATTTACCAAATTCTGAAGTTGTGGTGCCCCCGAGACCAGTAGCATTTAAGAGCCGACTATTGGCCAATATAAAAAATACCATAATACTCTTCGCTTGATCCTCCAAAATTTTGCATAAGCATTGTTATTATTCTCTCTTGGAACTTACAATGGTCCCAAGAGAAACTGGAAACAATGCTTATGCAAAATTTTGGGGGAACAAAGAAAAAGTATTATGGTATTTTGGATACTGGCTAATAGGCCACCAGCTTGCCAACATCCGCTGACCAAATGACCTACTTTTAACCATCTCCTGACGATTGTCACCTAATGTTCAA
Organism: Montipora foliosa; assembly: GCF_036669935.1. Classification (NCBI taxonomy): domain Eukaryota; kingdom Metazoa; phylum Cnidaria; class Anthozoa; order Scleractinia; family Acroporidae; genus Montipora; species Montipora foliosa. Next base: position 7,025,391 of record NC_090880.1, read on the forward strand.
GGTTGTTCAAACAAGTTTGAGCAATTTTAAGATACTGTCTTTTTAGGATTGACTCTGACACTGTTTCATGTAAAGGCAATACTATGGTACACTGCCATGATAAAAAATCTCTCTGGGACTGATTCAGAGTCACCTAAAATTTTCCGACTGTGAAGGGTCTGAAGGATCTCTCCGACTTAGATTGGTTAGTCATAAGCATTTAAACAGGATTCGTACGGCCATGGAAAACCTGGAAAGTCATGGAATCAAAGAATTTCATTTTCCAGGCCTGGAAAGTCATGGAATTGTATGGTCGGTCATGGAAAGCCATGGAAATTTATAACTATAGATAATAGATTAATCATTGCAGTTGTCAAAGCAATGTTATAATGAAATAAAAACGAGTTTCTATCAAACAATCGGAAGTTTGGCGGACCGAGGTTGTTAATTTATTCAATTTGAACTGAGTTATGTCAGAAAATATCCTAAAATGAGGATAGTTTTAATTTTTTTTACGTGAGAGCTCAACTTAAGCCTTTAAGGTCATGAAAAACTGAAGTCATGGCATTTGAAGAGCTTAAAAGAGTACGAACCCTGTTAAAGATGAAATATGGGGAATTTTTAGATGAGTTCTTGTTTCTATGGTAACAATACTTGGTTCCGTACAATAGCTGTTTTGCATGGTGATAGTGCTGCAGAGTCAATCCTAAATTGTAAAGTTTCTTTAATTAAGGTCTTTTACGTGGTTTGAGGCACCTTGAACTTTACTTGATATTCTTCATTCTCTCAAGAACCTTTTGCAACTGAAGAAGGAGAAGGAGATGGGCTATCATTGTCACTTCCAAAGATAAAAGTTGACCCGTTTGAAACGTCAAGTATTTCGTAAAGTTGCGTTCTAGGATGGTTTAAGTCGAAGACGCACTGTCGAAGGGTTCGCTTTGCTCCTAGTTGTGTTCACATTCATTCAAGTATAAGTAAACCAAGATGGCGATCAACAGAGACGGAACTGAGGGTGTTAACAACGTGTTTTAAGATATTACGGACTGATTCAGTGCCGTGAGGGGTTGATTGGCTAGCGACCTTCACATACCTCTCTCTAAAGGCACCGTGTGTTTTATAAGGCGTCTCCACTTTGCTTTAATTCGTGCTCGTAAAATTTTCTTAACACCCATCGAGGCTGGGAAAGCCTGTAAAGTGGCTCAAACCAGTCTTAACAATTTTAAGGAATTGCGTTATTAGAAGGATTTACACTACTAGTCCATGGGCCACATGAAAGGTTGCCCGAAGAGGTCAAGAAATTCGTATGATCGAAATGCATCATACGTGGGTAAAATCCAAGATGGCGGAGTGGTAAGTACGGTTGAATGTTTGCTGAATTCGCACGATATAGTAATTAAGTAATTAAGTAAGTAAGTATGATTTATTCAACTACAATGGCATGAGATCCTGGATAACAGTAGTTATATCGCATAAGCTACACATTACGTATCATACTACATAATACAATAATACTGAATTTAATTGTTACAAACTCGCTAAATCTCTTCGTGTTTAGTTTAGGGTTCAACGACCGGCTACGTCCTGAACCGTGGAGACTGTAGTCATGTTGAATGGTATCCCTGTGCAGGGCCGATTTCATGGGTTCTTGGTGTTCTGATCGGAAAAGAAGTTTGCAGCATGCCTCCGCCCTACTCTCCGAGCAATTGAAGTAAAAATGTTGGTATTTTAAGGTAAATCAATAACTACTTATGTGTAGGTGGTACTAATTTTGACTTTTTGAGAAGAATTTCATTAAGTTGAAGCCATTTTTTGGCATGTGACACTTAAAGTGGAATGAGAGCTTGAACAAAGTCAACTTCCACTGATAACCCAGGCTGAGTTACAGTGGGTAATACTTGCAAAGAGGACAAGTTTGACCAAAAATTTAAGTTTGTTTGACTCTAATTTAAACATTGACTATATTCAAATTATAGGGTTTTTGAAATATTGCAACAAAAGAATTTCGATCTCGGATAAGGCAGTGTGCATTTTGGTTTTATTTACATTCAGGTTTTTTTTTTTTGAATGCTAATAGATCTTCCGAAGCGCCCCCGCGAAGAACAGTACATTATTCATGTCTCAAGTCTGATGATAGTCAGATATAGATATCTGATCACCCCTAAAGATACTGATGCTTGGAAAACGTTGCTGAAAGTTACCGACATTCGAAACAATAAACCAGTGCTTGAGGCAACCTCGTTCTCAGGGTCTCTCTTCTCTGTCTCCTTTTTCAACCCTGGGAACGAGGTTGTGCTGGAGGCTGCCAAAACGGTTGAAGAGGGTGCTATCCCTACATCAGTAATGTATGACAGGAGATGTCGAAGTCTTTTAACGATGAAGCAAGAGCTAGAGAAAATCTCTTGTGCTAAACGCGAGGAAGAAAATACAGAGAATGCAATGGAGATGAATTCAAAAGCGAATTACGCGACCGTGAAGCTGACCTAACAATAACAAGACTTAGTATAATTACATAGGTGATTATTCAAAATTTTTTGCGCTGATTGGTTGCCGTCGGGGTGATTATTAACTACTTAATAACCGAGAGTGAGGTCGTTACAGCAAAATCTCAAACTGATGCCTTGCCGTGTCGCTCGGTCAATACAGCTAGGCCGAGGTTTGAGATTAGGGACTTTAAGATCGACAACCGCGACGGTCAACGAAAACGTCACCCCAAAGCAAGACCGCCCTAGTTACATACGCGGAGGTGGCGTATTGACAGCTCTACGGGACGATATTCGCTTTACCAGGATCCATTCAGGGATCTGAGCTGATCACCTTGAGATCATAGCGATCGAAATAGCAATCACCGACTCCAAAAAAGTCATGTTGTGTGTTTGTTACCGGTCTCCAAGATGCAACAAACCCTACCTCGACGAGTGGCTGGGTTTGTTTTCTTCATTTCTGGAAACAACTGCTTGTTACGAGAAGATTATTATTACTGGCGATTTTAATTTCCCAGATCTTACATGGAACTCGGAGTTGGTCGCTGCTTCTATACGTGACATCTCTTCTGGATCAGCCGAATTTAGAGAACTGACCTTGGATTTTTATTGTGAGCAAATTAATATGTTCCCGACAAGGTTGAATAATATTCCTGACTTGGTCTTCACCAATAGGCCTTATTCACGATAGCCGCCATATTGGTTTTCAAATTGTCATGCAAATTAGCCATGTGTTATGCTGGGGGGCAAACATTGGAAAAAAGGCAAATTGCGGAAATCAGCTCATCGAAATATTGAAATAACATTGCTAAAAATACATTTTAGAATTAAGAATTTAAAAGTACCTCTTATAATAATTTTATATCTTTTGATTGCCTTTGACATCTTGACTTTTTACTTCGTTATCTGCTCATTTTTCACTAAAAAAACATCGAAGTAATTTGTGTAATCATTCTATTTTACTACTTATGTGATAAACATTCAATTAACGTAAAACGAATCATCTGTGTGGCTAAGATGTTCGTTATAATCTCTCGAACTTGTGTTGTTTGCCCCCTCACAAGTGTGAAGCTAATTTGCATGATAATAGTAAATCCAACATGGCGGCCATCGCGAATAAGGTCTATTCCCCCGAGGCTGTCACCAATCTCTCATGTGTACCGCCGCGAACAATGGGTCTTTTTAGCGATCATGGCCTATTGTTCTTCGATTTTGAAGTTCACGCGAAGTCATCTACCCGTGACGCGCGCACAGTTTTTGATTATAGCCTCGCCGACTGGAATGGCTTGACCGAAACTCTATCAGCTTTGGACCTCTCACCTGCGGATATGTCTACCCACCATGGGTAGACAGCGATGTCAAGTTTCTGTTAAAGAAAAGGAGACTGTTAGGCGTAAGGCTAAATCCAAGTCAAATCAGAGCTTATGGGAGAAATACCGTAAGCTCCGGCGTGAATGTAAATCTCTTATATCGATCAAACGCAAAGAGTTTTACATATCTCTCCCAGATTTGCTTAAATCTAGCCCTAAGAAGTTCTGGTCTGTTTTCAAAAACACCAGCAAACAAGCTAGTGTCCCAAATAAGGCGACATGGACTCGGGACGAAACTGTTGAAACCGCTGACAATCCGTCTGACATCTCTGGACTCCTGAATAGATATTTCTACTCAGTATTGAAGAATCTTCTCTCTTGCGAGAGTTATCTGCGGTATTCTTCGAATTCGCCAGCCAGAAGTGCTGCTAATATCTCTTCGAATTAAGTAACTTATCCCTCACACCAAATGAAGTTCGTGACATATTACTAAATCTGGACGTGAATAAAGCAACCGGCCCTGATAAAATCCCGGCCAAGTTTCTAAGAGGATGTGCACCTTACATCTGCACATCTCTCTGCTCCTTGTTTAATAAATGCTTAAGCCTAGGGAAAGTTCCGTCATCCTGGAAACTGTCCAACATAGAACTTATTCATAAATGGCGGTCACATTTATAATTATTTTGTCCACGTGCAAATTAGTCTACCAAGCCTCATTTTAGAGCAAGAATTCTTTTCAATTCACTGTATGGTATCGAGGCTTGGTAGGCTAATTTGCACTTTGACAAGAGAATTATAAATTGACCGCCATTTATGAATAAGGTCTATAGTTACGTTCCTATTCATAAGGATGGGTCCACCAAAGAGGTATACCAAACTACAGGCCTATATCTTTGTTGTCTCTAGTTTCTAAATGTATGGAGCGATGTATTTACAACAAAATCATAAACCACATCAGTACTCAACTATACAAGTTCCAGTTCGGGTTCCTAAAGGGATTATCCACCACTGCCCAGCTGTTACAGGTTCTTCATGAAATAGGCCAATCCCTGGATAATAGAACACAAACTGATGCAGTTTTCTTAGATTTAGCTAAGGCTTTTGATAGAGTTGATCACCAGTTCTTACTCTTCAAGTTGCAGCGCTTTGGTATTACCGGAAAACTGTTGGACTGGTTTACCGATTATCTATCTAATGGCTTCCAAAGGGTGACTGTTTTGGGAGTAACATCCGAGCCACTCCCTGTTCTCTCTGGCGTGCCAAAGGGCTCGATACTCGGGCCACTGCTATTCCTCGTGTTTGTCAACGATCTGCCAGGTGTAGTTACCACGTCATCTGTTGCATTGTATGCTGAGGACGCCAAGTGCTACCGCACAGTTAACACCTCCGAGGATAGTGCACGTCTGGAGCGAGACCTTGACAACATCTTCACCTGGTGTGAAGAGTGGAGGATGGATCTTAATTAGTCCAAGTGCACCTGCTTGTCTTTTACGAGATGTACTAGCCCAATAGAAACGCCCTATTATCTGGAATATGTTTCCGTTAAACCAACTGAGTCTCACCTTGGAATACTAATTACTCCGGATCTTAAATGGAACTTACATCTCCATTCGGTCATATCCAAAGCGAGCAGAATGTTGTTAGACGGTCTTGTTTTGAAGTTAAAGATCCGAGGGTGCTAAAACCAATGTATGTCACTCTCGAAAGAGGCCGCCTGGCCTACTGCTCTCAAGTCTGTGCTCCACAATCAGTGAAACTAATTTACTCAGTCGAAAGGATTCAGCGCAGAGCGACTAAGTTCATCCTGTCCCTCCCGTTCAGGAGTGAAATCAGTTACAAAAATAGACTTTTTAACCTTAATCTGATACCCTTATATTATTGGTATGAGTACCTGGATCTTGTTTATATCTTTAAGAACATGTCTAATGACTCCAATATCTCCATCAATGTACCTGCTAGATTCACTAGGAGAACAGATCCATTTCTTGGTATCATTCTCAATGTAATAAGATCTAAAACGGTGAATTTTCAGAATTCGTTCTACTGTCGTGCTCCTAGAATTTGGAACATTCTTTCTGCCCATCTAAGAAGTAGAAATCAGTCGCTCCCTCATTTTAAGAGAGAGCTATATGACTATTATAAGCATCCAGACCTTCAAATCCATCTGTGTCAAATGCCACCGATGTCGGCCAATTTCTTCACTTGGCGACGGTCTTTGCTGTTAGTGTCACGCTTGTAATCAATGTTTATGTAATTTGCTTTCTTATTTTTTGTACTTTTGTAACTTTTCAGTACTTATTATTTCTTTAAGGCCTCTGATTTGGAGCTCACGCTCTGTTGAGGCTACCCTGCCTTTTGGCGAAGCTTATAAATATAAATATAAACTAATATAAATATAACTTGACTCTATCATAAGTCTTTCGCGATAAATCAGTCTCGTTCACGTCCTACAAATTATATGGGCGAAGTATCCTAAAATAAATTGGTACAAGCGGTTTCAGAGTAAAAACAGAGGACGACAGATTCTCTGTTGCATGCTTACGTTGTCGTCAAAACCTAAAATTTGGTGATTTCACGTCGTTGTTATGCAGAGGACCACAAACGTACTTCCTAAAATCCGTGCTGCACGTGCAGCACGATTATTTACGCTCTTTTAACCAATGATATTGTTGTTTTGTGGCGTTGTCGTAGTCAACCGTCGTCGTTTCTTAAACTCCCTATTTTGCTGTAACTACCGAACGGTCGAGGTTATTAAGTTGTTTATTATATGGCGAACAGAACGGTTCAAAAGAAGAAACAACTGATTTGCAAAATTCATAATCGGCCCTGGGGCATTACGGGAGAATAATGCCCCAGGGCTTAACTGCTCTTAGCCAATCAGAGCGCGCGTTATGTCGGCCAGAAACACTGGCCATGTAATAAATAATACACTACAGGACGTTTTTAACCAAACTCAAGAGACACCAATGACAATAGAGAAATGTACGACTTCTGGTGGACAAACAAACGAAACTTATGACAGATCTTTTGTTTTTGTCCACCAACATGGCGGCGATCACGTCACTTGAAAACCTCCTATAGAGCGTTTACACTCACGTGACCAGCGGCCATATTGGCTTTCTGAAACAAAAGAGAGTATTTGCATAAAAATAGAGTTCAATTCCCGGAGGATTAGTTTGGTACACCATCATGGCCGCCATTTCCAACATGGCCGCCGTGACGTCATGTGAAACGCTCTATAATCACCTATTGAAGTTTTTTTTTCTTCAAAATGGCCGCATGTCGATGTGATAGACGAAGAAATTAATAATAAGGGAATAACATGACTTTTTGAGGGAATATTGTTTATTTGCGCCCGCGTAGTGTCATTTGCGGCCCGAGCGCGAAGCTCGAGGGCCACAAATGACGCTATAAGGGTCATCATTATCAATAAACAAGGTCAAATGATATCAAAAATGCGAGTTTTAATAATACAAGCTAAGTGAATAACGAATTCAAAGTCACTTCAAATCATCATGTAAGTGTTGATTGAACAAGCTATTAAAGAATCAACTCAGTCCAGTGAACTTATTTAAAATTACCGAAAAAATGCGTAAAATCGTCTATAAATAATAGGCATATCACAAGTTAAAAATGTCTATGCTGGTAACAGAATCATCATCGGATGATGAAGCAAGAACCAATCAGCTGTAGGGCTGATAATGCATTAGCAGCCCGCTGTCAGTCTTTTGCGGCCCGCTAAGCGTGTGTTTTGAAGAGGCCGATTTTCTATTTGGCCGCGTATATTTATAATAATAGAAAATAACACAAACAGCGGTGATGAACATTGTATTCCAACGCACTTTTTATATAGAACTTGACGTTTCGTATGCTAGTCAACATACATTTTCAAAAGTGACCAATTACAATTTTTGAAAACTAGTACACCTTATTCCAAAGTGGCCGCTGATTTATGCGCATACAAATTGGCCCTTGTTGCCTCGTTCAAGATAAAATATTCTTTTGAATTTTAAGCTTATGTATGTTATGTCATTTATAGTTATAGTCATATATAGTCTTCAAAATTTGTAACGGTCACTTTTGAAAATGTCTGTTGACTAGCATACGAAAGGTCAAGTTCTATACAAAAAATGCGTTGAAATACAATGTTTATCACCGCTGTTTTTGTTGTTTTCTTAATCAAGCTACGATGGCCTAAGAACAAGAGTTTATAAAATTAATAATAATTATTAAATTCTCAACCTCGGATAATGCATTTCGCGTGCTCTGATTGGTTCACTCAATCTCGGTTATCAGCTCATATACCTTAGCTTGACCTTATATGGTAAATGATTGCGCTAAGCGTTGCAAAACCCTAATTTTTTTTTTCGCCGGAAAGCGAAATTTCTTTTTGAATAAAGCCAAAAAAGAAAAGAAACTTCTTTGTGTGTAAAGTTTGGATCAATTCCGACGTTTAGAAGTACGCGAAAAGGCAAGAAATGTTTTTGTGATGAGCCTACGTAGGTCTTACACAACATCGCATCTTTATCAAGTTTTCTCGATTTCGCTCGGATTTTCTAAGTTTTTTCGCTCGTATTTCTTACTTCCAAATTTTTGGAGTTTAAGGAATTTAATAAAACAATTATTCCACTCGCGCTTGTTGGATATGAGACTGGTTATAGCCAACTCGGCGCTACGCGCCTCGTTGGCTATTTACCATCTCATATCCAACGCGCGCTCATGGAATAATTGTTAATTATTGTTTCAAAGAAAATGCATATGTTTCAAATAATCACCCATGTAGTTATACTAAAACAATTATTCACCTCAGGCTTGGTGAATATCGGTGAATAAAAACAGATATTTATATTTACCGATATTCACCTCGCCGTTTATACGAGAGAAAATAAGCCGCGGCTAACTCTGGCTTATGTAAGCCGCGAAAGGAACTATTTATACGAGTATAAACTCCCCAGCCAGGATAAGCCGCGGCTTGAGAAAGCCGTGAACGTAGATTTTGTACCATTTATACAGGGTGTTCGCGGCTTACGTAAGCCGCGGCCAGAGTTAGCCGCGGCTTATTTTCTCTCGTATAAACGGCCCTATTGTTAATTGTGACCTGAAATACATTTTTTGTGAAAAAGTTTCTAAGCTCAAAAACCAGAGATCTCTTAACCAAATGCTGTGACCTGCGTGCTGACGACTCCACTAGGAGCACTATCTCTAAAAGAGACAGTAGAATTATTGGTGTTTTATCTATCATAGATTATGCTATCGTGATTATACTCGACCAGAAAAAAAGAGCAGCCCAAGCACAAGTGGCGACTAACAGTGAGTGTATCAATGTGGTATTTGATGTTTACAACGCGAGAGAATATCATACCCGACCATAAACCAGCTCTACTCTGTAACAACAAAGGACACTGAAGTATTTTGAAATCGCATCAGAGAGAACGAAGTACAGGGAAGACCTCATGTCAATACTAGAGGAAGCAGACACCCGAGTATTCCTCCATGCAGCACACCGTCACGGCAGTACTGGTGGAGTCAGAAGACAGTTTCAAGAGCTTTATACCCCGCAACTTGTTTCTGAAAAGTAGCAAGCAGACCAAGACAGTCTGTATTGACGTTTCGAAAGTCGTTCTCTCTCTTGGCTCTCAGGTTTGTTGAACTCTACCAAGGACTGCATGCTTTCACAGGCGCTGGGAAATTGGTGACGACCTACTGGTAAGGCTGCAAGAATTCACATGACAGATGTATGACATCTGTTAATAGTGCTTGGTGTTTTGTGTATTTTGTGTGTTGTGTATTGTAAGTAGTGTAAATACTGTTTTGCAAGTAGCTTAAGTATCTTATTTTCAATAATGAAAGTACAGTCGAATAAGTGAAGTAAATAATTTGTAAGTAATGCTCTTTGTGCTGAAATAAATATAATTGTTGGGTAAAAAAAAAACATGCATGATGTATACCTCCAGTCTTGGAACCTGTGATGTTAGCGAGCTACGTTATAGGTATGGTATAATTAGCTGAGCTGCTTCTGTGTTTTAAGTTAAATTTAAACCTACTACCAACCCTTTTTTGTTGTAGATTGTTCTTTGCAAGGCAAAGAAAAACATACTCAAACAAACTTTCTCCTTGTGCTGACTCCTTAAGAATGCATTCGTTTCGAGCTAAGTACCAAGCTGCAATTTGGAAAAGAAGTCTACAGAACTGTCCACAAGTCCCCACGCCAACTGACCACGGTTGGGCTTAAGATGACCGCACGCTAGCAATCAAGTGGATGTCTGGTGTACCGGCCCCTGCAACTGTTCTAGAGTTTCCCTCATTTTCGTGTACGAGGTCGTGCGCAGCAGTAACCTGAGAGAGGTGCAGTATTGCGGTTTATCACTATATCATGACTAATTATCACTTGTGATATATCAAGAAATATCTTTGTTTCTTTTAAGCAATGTTGATAATATCATTTTATCACTGGTTTTATAAGGGATTGATTTTTTGATATTCCGCATTAGGTTTTTATAATATAAACATAATTTATCATGATATTATCACAATATTTAATTAAGTAAAGGATTAACCCTAACCCTAACCTGTTCCTGCATTACTAATGCATTAAAGTGCACCGACATGTGACGACTGTGAAACGGTGAAAATCCATCAGAGGAGGAGGAGGACGAGGAGGAGCAAGACCCGGCCAACGACCAACAAAATGAATGCTCTGATAACGACGAAGATGCTGATTAAGCTACAAGAAAATCTTCTAGACAGTACAGTTTGCAAGAAATTCCCATAACTATTAGCTAAAAGCTATTTTTACCACAATTGTTTGTAATCTTGCAATCTGATTGGCTAATTTGCCGTTGTCGATAAGAGTCTAGACAACGCTGCTCGCGTCATGCTTGCGTCGATTTGTCACCCAATGTAATAGCCAATCAGGAACGCTCATTTTGGGAAATAAACTAATCACATTGCGAGAAAGTTATAGACAACGCTTGCTCTTTCTTTGAGTTATGATTTTGGTCACGCTCTGAAATAAAAACTTTCCTTGGTGTTGAATATTGTGGTAAAAAACAAAATTTGTTGTAGACTCACTCGGCTACGCCTCGTGAGTCCACAACACTTTGACCACTGTGATGACGAATATCGTTGTCGATAAGAGTACAGACAACGCTGAACCACTTTCGATTTGTTAAGTTTTCATAGTTAGAGCTCTTCTTCCTACTGTCACTGATTCATCAGTTTTCATGTGCATCGAGGATTAGTTCTCTTTATGTATTCACGCGTCTGAGGGATTTACAGTCAGTCCCTTTTAATTTATACTTTCCAACCTTTTTTACGACAGAAACTGAAGCATCTTCAAATCCAAGATGGCGGATCAAGATGGCTACCGAGTTTGGAATATGCCATAAAGTGCTTAGTAGTCATGACAATTAAACCAAACTGTTGCCTAAACCTACTTACTGCCATCATTCCCTATAACATTCAATGTTGATGTAACTTAAAAAGCATTTTCAAGGTTAAAATGTTTGAAAATGTTCGCAAAATACGAACAATAAGCTTGGTAATGATGTCTATGTTCGACTCCCATGTGACTCTTCCATATGCAGTGTATCTGAGGGACGTCACTTTGTCACGTAATAAAAATCTCTTAACAGCTACTCATCCGAGACTTATCATACAAAATCATAAACTAGGGGACTTGTAGATTTGAGAAATGTATAATAGCCTTTGTCCCTCTGAGTGATACCGATCGCTCTATTTGTAGGGTCAGGCCCATGGACTATACGTAATACGTTACGTTTTACGTAATGGCAGTGTTTATATAGTACCCAGCGAAGCACCAATTGTTACTTCCGTTACTCGTAATCCTACGCGGGGGATCTTGAGTAGGTGTGACTCGTGAAAATGATTATGCCAGTTGGGTTTGCTGTACTCTCGTCCTTTTAGAAAGCCAATCAATAGTTTGTAAGTATTAATTTCTATTCAGGTTTCATTCCATCTAGATTTATTTTGTAACCCATAATTTCTCTTTTTGTTGAACCACTTAATAGCCGCTCGATCGCTCGATCATTTAAATTACTCGATCTGTTCATTGTGAAACACTACACCAGAATGCTAGTTTCTACCTGATATATTAAAATGCGTTCAAATTGTTGTTTGAAGTTTACACCAATAATTGGTTAAGAAGATGCACGCAATAATGCGAGGTAATTGGTAACCATAGCAATTAAAAGAGCAATCTGAAACGCTCTACATTTTGTCTTTACGCTTATATCTCAAAACAAACGCGATGACTCCCATTATATATTGCTGAATAGTGATTTGCGGGCTAAGATAAAACTCTACAAAGTTAAAAAAAATTCACTGGAGCGGATTCAGAGCCATCTCAAAATGTTGCAATTGGAAGAGAATTTTACCTTCGCCTACTAATCGTTTTCCCGCAATAAAATTTTGGGGTCACCGAGTTCGGTTTTGAGATGTAAACGTTTGAACAAAAAAATATAAGTCATTCAAAGAAGGCCTCTTTCGTTGCTACGTCACATTGATGAGTGCTCTTAGTAAAGAAATTATTGGTGTTTCTTGTTGTGCCATAACATTGCCGTTACTTAAAACAGGTATGTAAATTCAATCTTCCTAAAATGAACAGTTTCTTGAAAGTTTTTAAAAAAGTGGTTTGAGGGTCCTTAAAAGTCAGTCTTTTTTCGAGATACTGATGCTTCCCCGCAAGAAGATGCCTTTTTCCTCTTGTATTTGCTTGTATTACGGGAAGGTAAAACGACCCTTGCCGTTCCATGTTATGTTTGCTGACCTTGACGTACAGCCCGCGTAGCTGGCGGGTTATTTTATCGCGGGATTGTTTCAACACGCGTGAATAAATCGATAGTAGTTGCTCGGTTGTGTTTTGGCCGCGAATGAGAGCGGCGGCGAATCCCGTAACTACTCGTCACCATGCCACTCAAGGCCAAAACACAACGGAGCAACCAACCATTCATTATTCGCGCGTGTTTGAATAATGCCACGATATATTAGGGAACTTTTAAGCAAGGGATGTCTTTGAGCCATGGCTGGCAACCGGAAGTGAGATGTTCTTCCATTTAACTTTCTTCACACATTCAGATTTGTATTGGCTTAGTATCGTTTTTTTACTAAACTTCTTTCTTTTTTAACAATTATTCTACAAGGGCGCGCTGGATATGAAGTGATAGATAACCAACGAGGCACGTAGCGCCGAGTTGGTTTTAATCATTTTATGTCCAGTAATCCCGAGTGGAATAATTGTTTTGTTAAAAACTCCAGGATCTACAACTCTTCCACTGAAGCATTGATTTCTGCTTCGGACAATTCCGGTCCAAGACGGCTTTTGTCGGCCATTTTTTCCTAGAGCTGCAAAAATGTTTTCAGCTCACTTTGTTGCTAACGCGTTCCTTGACCATATTAGGTACAGCAGGTATATGAAATGATAGCCTGTGTTCGGCGAGCCAATGAAAATGCTGGAAATCTGTAGTTCATTTTTTAATGAAGACGATTAGTTTCAAAAGTCGTGAGAGAGTACTGTCCTGACATGCGATATGTTCACTTCGACTGCCGTTCGTGGCTCAAAAACGTCACATTTTAGGGAGTTTAAGCAAGTCCAAAATATAACTTAACGCTATCGCAAGTATTTCGCGATTATCCCGTCTTGTTCATGTTCTACAATACAGGCGAACTATCCTGTAACTGGATGGGAACGACCGTAGAAAATAAATGGTTCTTTGCTATATGCTCAAGTTGTCGTCAAAACCTAAAATTTGGTGATTTGTGGACTACGGTGAAGAAATGCACGGAAATTCGTGCTGCACGTGCAGCACGTGCAGCACGAGTATTTCCTTTTTTGCCAACCAATAATATTATTGCTTTGTGGTGTTGCCGTTGCCGGACGACGACGACGGCTACGAGGACTTCATTTAAAAATACGAGTTCGCGTTATTCATATCACTACGAAACTATTTCATGTCGTTTCGCGTTAAAAATGTGTAGTAACTGTCGAGGAATTAAACTGGTATGAGTGGGTTGGAAGTGTAGAGAGAGAACTGAAAATTCATCGTAATGTGCTAACGTTCTCCACAGAACCTTGAATTTGGTCATTTCACGTCGTCATTAAGGAGATGACGGCAAAGAAATGTACCAAAATGTAAAACGCACGTGCAGAGCGTGCAGAGCCATTGTTTTTGCTCATTAAACCTATTGTTTTGTAGCGTCGTCGTTGCCGTCGGCGTCGTCGTTTCGTATTAGGGAGCTTAAGCAACGACAACGGCGACGGCAACGAGAACGTCACGAATTTGCATATTTAGTGGTTAAAAACAATAGCTTCGCACGCCCTGCACGTGCGTTTTTCACTTTTGTCCATTTCGTTGCCGTCGTCAGGAAAACAACAACGTGAAATAGCCAAGTTTTTGGTTTTATGAAGAACGTCAGCACTTGAGGATGAATTTTCGTTTTCTCTCCTAAAATGGAGTGCCGTTCCGACTGGTGTCATCTTTGAGGAATCACTACACCCTTGTCATATTAAAAACGTTGAAATAGTCACGAAGCGATTAAAATAACGCAAATTTATATTTTGAGATGACGTTCTCGTTGCCGTCGCCGTTGTCGTTGCTTAAGCTCCCTATTATCCCGCCAGTTTCGCAGGATATTGACGTATGACAAACATTTACTTTTGCGAGGAAAATACTGATGTGAGGAAAATCAAGAACAGAAGTGGGGTTTGGCCTTTTTACCATTTCGCGAAAGGAAAAGAGCCTGTATAAGCTTGGCGCCCACCATTATAGTCCTTTATTATTTTTAAATATACTTTCTGACAATTGATACATTATTATGTCGCTAATATCTAAAAACATTAAATGTTCGTTACTGTTTCGTGGGTCTGCATTGCATTCTGAGCTCGCTAAAGTCTTTCCGCGTATTTAAATTAGTTACACTCTGTTTATTTTAAGAACCTTTTTTATACAAACATCGAGGCCGAGATATCGATTAGGGAGGTTTAGCAACTACGACGGGAAAGGCAACCAGGGCCCGGTTGTTCAAAAGCCGATTAACGCTAATCCCAGATTAAAAATAAACCAAGGAGTTTATTTCTCTTCTCCTAAATGCTGTTCAACGCTGATATTTGGCAACAAAAGTAAACGAAAGAAATTCTCACCAAAAAGTTGAAAACATGAAACAAAAGTTTACAATAATCCTGGATTAAGTTAATCGACTTTCGAGCAACCGGGCCCAGAACGTCATCTCAAAACATAAATTTGTGCTATTGTAATCATTTCGCAACTATTCCAAGCTTTTTAACGTGACAATGGTGTGGCAGTCCCTCAAGAATGAAACCGATACGAGTCACGCTTAAATTAGGGAGAAAATGAAAATTGATCTCCAAGTGCTGATGTCCTCGATAACACATCAAACTTGGCTATTTCACGTTGTAGTTTTGCTGACGACGGCAAAGAAATGGACATAAGTGAAAAACGCATGTGCAGGGTGTGCAAAGGTATTGTTTTTGCCCACTAAATAGGCAAATTTGTGACGTTCTCGTTGCCGTCGCCGTTGCTAAAAGTTTGCAGATGCTGAGAGTCGATTAAGAACGTTTTTATTTTGCTAATCTGTATATTAAATGACCATCATAAAATCAAGGTAACAAATGTAAATTAACCAAAATGCTTAAAGACATTAACAATGGTGACACACATCTCGGTTTGTATCAGCAGTTCTCATGTTATTCTTGTCCAGCAAGCAAATATCCACGTCACCTAGAGCTTTACCCGTTGGCGAACCCATCACACCGGCATGCTCTAATTCATCCACTCCTTGACTGAAATGATTTAATCACACCTGTTGTTGAGTCTGTCGGTAATCTCCTAAATTCTTCTCCTGAGCGGTGTTGTTCATCATCCTTTCTGTTGTATTTTTCATAGCTTTGAGCTTTGAGAATTTCATTGGGATTAGTACAAGTTCCTCTTTCGAGTAAATAACTAATCTTATGGTTCAAATTAAGGTCTCTTTCGCTTGTTCACGAGCATGATCGGATTTCCCGAAAAACGATCCCATGGAGTCCGCAAATGACGAAACACTACCCGCATGTGAGGTAGTATCGCTCGAGTCCCAATCTTCCTCTTCCGATGAATCTTGTTTGTGGAGCAAGCGCCTCAATGAATCGCGTGCTATTCGCTTGTCGAGAAACATCGTGCTTTCGCTTAAACTAAATAGACTGCACATGCTTGAGATCTTTTCCAACCCAAGACCCCGACATGGTGATTTCATTACCTTAGCGTTGTCTTTATCTTGACTTTCAAACTGTTGTTGGGTTTTGTAAACTTCGTATCTCCGTGATCTATGCAAAAGAGAAATTTGCTTCAGCTCACAACTAATGTTCTGCAGTCGCTTCCTGATGTCTTTGAATAAAGAACTTTCGAGATGAACGTCGTCCTCGAAACTCTTTTCGGAAATATAATCACCTGCCTCGTTCCAGTTGATCGGTGTGTATTTATCCTTGAATTCCTCATCGACATCAATAGGGGTTTGCTTAATGTCATAGCTGTTTTTCGGCCGAAAGAATTTCGCATTTTTCACTGCTAAGAGCTTTCTTTCCATCTTTATCTTAGCATAGTGAACAAAGGTTCCAAGCATTTTCTGTTCTTCGGTTTCAGATTCCTTGGGGTAAATTCTTACATCGCGATATGATTCGTTAAGAATAGCCAGAAACATATTTATAAGTATACAAGCCATAACTGTCATGTAAAGAAAGAAGTACAGCGGCGCGATAACCCTATTCGCGTTCTTTAACTCTTGGTAATTCGTTTCTCCTCCGATGAACATCGCCAACTGAGTTCGGAAAACTTCGGAGACACTCGAGTAAGCCTTGGTATTGCTTCCGAAGGTGAGAAGCGCGATTTGCAGAAAGGCTGCAAAAGCAATCAGGAACACGGCCGAATATGAGATGATTTTGTCCTTACATCGTGCCATGCTTGCTGCTAAACTAGCGATATGTACGTTAAATTTAAGAATCTTCAATACTTTCAAAGTTAAAAGGAAGGCTAGAATGGCTATTAGCGTGTTCTCGAGATCAGACCAGAGCACTGCGTAATGAAAACTTGATGTCTCAAATGGATTGGAATGAATCCTCTTTACCAGCCTTGAAGTGTGATATCTCCGGAAAATAGACAGCACGATGGTTGCAGTGGTGGATAATATCAGAGCCAAGTCTACATACGTCCAGGCAGACTTAAAATATGAACACCTCTGCTTGTAGAGTTTCAAAATCTCGTTAATAATGAAGAAGCATAAAATAAGAACCACAATAAGATCGCACAGTGCATTGAAGGAACGCTTCTCCGCGGTTCTTGCTCCGTATAAGGACATGGTATTGATTTGCTTGGATGTAGCCACCCCACCCAGAGGAAGCGTCTCTAAGAGCAGTGTGACAGCACTGAAAAGGCGAGTTGACGAGTCAAAAATCATAAATTCTATGAATACCGCTCTGGTCTTCTCGTCAATCCAGGAATTGTTTTGCAAATTTGTTATGACTCGCAAGGCTGACCCTTTGGTGTAGCCCAAGTCCGCAACAAAACCACCACCACCATAAATTCCTCTCACACCCTGAAAAAAATAAAGGAAGAACAAAACAAAGCAAAAGAGTAGTTAATAAATGTATGTTTCTATGTCTAGAGTGATGATGTTGAGGACGCCTACGAGAAACGGCTTATCACCATTTTTGTTTTAAAGCTCTTCAGAAGTGCCCTAGAAATCGCAGAGGCCAAATTAAACGGATCGTTGCAAAAAATAATGCAATTCTAACCGTGGCAACAACGAGGCATTATGTTACCATCTTATGCGAGCTTTAGCCTACGAGCAGGCCCTCCAAGGGACTGGGGTAGGGCCTGCCCCCATGGTGTCGCGTCCAAATTTTGATCGCAAAATACTGATTGGCTGAAATTAAATTACTTGGTGACGTCACCATTGACAAGCTCCGATAACCAGAGAGGAACTTTCGCTTCGAGAGATGTGGTGGTCAGAAATGCGTTTGAGAAAATCGTGGAATGTTGCAATTTTACCATAGCTTTACAAAATTAAAGATCGAGCAACGCGATGCAATGGCTTCTCTGCTGAAAGGAAGTTCTATCTCTGTTATCCACAGGACTCGGGAGAAGTCTTTTTTAACTGCTTTTCATAGCGACCAAAATACAACGGGGGCGACTTCGTGTCACCGTGGTAGTTTCCTCTCCTGGACAAAGCATTATCGCTGATCTTATTTGGACAAAAGCTTGGGCCTTTCGGCTTCGTCATTTGCTGTTTAACGATAGAGGAACTCTACTCCATTTTAGCAAGATTTTGGTTATTACAGCCGACAAGCCGAAAAGGCGGCTCCACTTTTCAAAAGTAAAATATATATCTATAATCAAAAATACTCCATAAGCCTTTGAAATAAAATGGTGTACGTATTAGAATATCTGTCTAGTATTAAAGTGTACTAGTTGTAATGTCTGTATTTCATTAACATAAATTTGAAAAAAGATAAACTCCGCTTAGCTTTACCGAAATTTGGCAGCAGTTGTCAGTGGTCGACGAGTCTCACACAGTGGAGATGCGGTCAGAGAAAAGGCATTTCTCTACTACGATTCCCGTCGTTTCAAGTTTGTGTACTAATTTTTTCCCCGACGAACGAAACACAATTTATGTGGAAAGGGACTTCGACGAATTACCATACAGAATATTTAGCTACGCTTTACACCATCTGCAGTAGTTGTTACGATTTTCTGGCGAAGGCTTCCTTCCTTTTATAGTATTTGGGAGTTTCTGCCTCGAGCGATCACAACGCATGGCTTGTTGTTTTTCAATGTTTACTTCCGGTGCGCGCTGATTGGCTAATTTTTGACAGATCTCTCAGCGTGACATCAGGAGGCGGCAAAATTCAGAGGGATGCGTTCAGGCTCCCACCTCTGAGAGAGAGCCTGCTCGCAGGCTACGCGAGCTTGTAAAACAGAGTGAAATTCCCAGCCAGGAATGGTAAAAATTGCACTACTTCTCATGCAAGCGAAATATCAAATTAAACGGGCAATGTCACGATATTTAAGGGTACTTAGGGAAAATCTTTAGTGAACAACGAGTTAAAATCTCGAAAATAGTAATGAGGAATTCCTTTATCGAAGCGATTTGCCATAAACTTAAAAAACAACGGGCAGACGTTTTTCAAGATTACCCAAATGCACTCCGTTTCAATGTGTCCATTTGTGTCCATCCATGCTTCTCTTCCCTTTTTCTGTATTTCTTTTATATTGTTCAACAGTTTTAAGTGGTTATTGCAAATTTCATTTCATGGGCATTTTGGATGTCATGAAATTACATCATTTTGCGTAACATACATACTTGTGTGTGGCACGTTGAGAAATTAGTCCCACTCTGTTTTGAAAAAGTAGGCTGGGGAGCCGAGTTGCATCAATTAATTATTTCATTCTTGTGCAACACTTAAAACCATTTCGATATTCATTCAAAGATACTGGTCTGGTGCAATCTACACTGTAAGGAGTCTGCAAATGCTCCAACTCAAATGTTGTTGAAAGTTTATATGAGGGTGCACCATTCAAATGCGGTACCATTTGCGCGAGGCAAATCCAATGTTACCTGGACCCAGAGGCGCAGATCCATAACCACTTGTGACCGAAGAATGCCACAGAAACTATTACAGTCATTTTATAGTTCCCACTTTTAGTAGCCCTACATTTGAGGGGGGCGGTCTCATCTCAATTGAGTTTCAGTGCGAACTTCTAGCCACTATTTTCCAACCGATGGCTTCAAGGTACATGACTGGAATCACATATAGAATAGACGGCTTGGTTTACGTAATTACTTTTCCTTGTTGTCTTTGGGGCTGAATTGCGAAGAGCGCAGCTAACGACATAAGGCACCTCTGGAAGCTGCTCTACGGTCCACGTCTGATATCGGAGCACAACAGCACAGCCAGCTGGAATTTGCTATGTGACGATTTTGATTATTTAGGAAGAGAAAAACCATGCAGTCAGGTCGAGATAGCTTGTGGCCCAGCCCACGTACAATCTCAGAGCTGGGAGGCATGGTTCAAGACCAAAGCGCCTGCCTGAACCCCGAGGGTGTACATGACGGGGTATTCCCGGACACAACGGTCACCATCCAGTATTTATCCTTTTCAAAAGGACTTGACTTTGATAAATAAACGGAAACCGGTGTTTTTCTTTGGGTAAGCAGCACACTATAAATTACACACTATTATATGCTATGGGTATGGAAGTGCGAGATCCTTTGAACTCCTTCTCATTATTTTACCTGAAATGGAAGAGTGTCTAGCTTGTCTGCGTTGTGATACCGCCAAGGTCTTGGGCACATCTTCCGTAGCGCGAATTCCGAGAAGAGAACTGTTTCATTTGCTGGTATTTTCTGCCATCTTGGCATGCTATAAGGAGTCTTATCCTCGTTGTTAAAGCCATACGGAGGCAAACAAGGACGTAATGTTTCCCTGAATTCAGCATAGCGAGGTGCAATCGGGCATGTGACTATAAAATGTTAAAAGAAGGGACAACAACAACAATCAAACCTTATTAAAAAAATCCATTGCAATTCGTCGTACGTAATTGTGTGAAGTGCTTGAGAGGTACCAACAAGCTAGTTGTCCCACGTAAGAAAACTACAAATTTTGGCCTAAAATCTACAACTTTTATTGGTGCCAAAGTGTGGAATTCTTTACCGGATAAATTACGTTCAACGAAAATTCTTAAGGAATTTAAGAAGGCTGTGAGAGAACTAGATCTGTAATGTACAGATTTCTATGATTCATTGTAATAATTTTAAGAGTAAGGATTGTTTATTTATTGATATAGCTAGAATGTTAGTTATTAATTGATCATGTATATATACATATACATTATTTATTTATTTATTTATTTATTTATTTCACTTTTCTCGGCATATTAGCAAGTATTTGCTAGGGGCCTAATCGGCCTCATCAACCCGAGTTGAAATAAAGTTACTTACTTACTTACTTAATGAAGTGGACTGACCCTCACTTACACAGGACAGACTTAACACTTTTTACCGGATTGTGTAATAATGTTGTGACGATTAGTAAGAAAAGCGAGAGAGATAGAATTGTATCACAGAGATTTAGCATCACGCGTAACGCGAACGGCAAAGGTGACGACATGACCATGATTTTCCCGCCATTTTTCGCCGATTGTTGCTTGGGATTTGTTATATACGTGGCGTTTTCTTCTCGTTTTTCTTCTACATAACAAGTTGTTGGTGGACAAAAAGAACTCCAAAACAAATCTAGTAAAAAAAACAAGGAAAAATTACGTTTCATGGTTACAGGTCGTTCTTAACTGACTCCTTACCGCAATTTTCTTCATGAACTCACGTTGACTCTCTGTTGACTCACAAAACAGCTTTATCGAAACTCGAAAAATTTGACAGGTTAGGATTTTCATTTCATATTGCGTTTTTTCCACAAACAATGTTTAAAAGACTCCAAGTTTTTGCTTTTGTGTTTTGTTAACCAAATACTCGAGTTTAACAGAAGCCATTTCGAGTTGCCGTGGGTCACACGAAGCTTAAGTCACAAGCTTCACACCATTTTACGTGAAACGTGAAACGACCAGTCGACATTTGTCGTTTCTCGTAAACGTGATGCTAAAGCTCTCTTATTTTCCAAGGGCAGACTTGAAACGCTCAAAGACGAAACGAGACGAAGCTTATAGCGCCTCTTTGACCCACTAAAATAAACTGAAATCACTTTCTGTAAAGAAAGGGTATTGATTCAATAACCTGGTTGAACTCTTAGCTGTCTTAAGCGCGGCATTCCCACCATGTAACCAGACTTGTCAGATATGAAACCATCTTTGTATTTGAATGGTTTTCCGTTGTACCACGTGAGGTTGTACAAAGCAGGAACAAAATATGACTCGGTCCATCCCCAAAACGAACCAACATCACGAACCTTGGAGCAAAAAGAAGAACATTTTATGTAATATTTTGTCATGAACGCTGTGCACGAGGCGACAAATAACCCACACTTTTCGAGTAGGGTATGGAGTTCCCGGTGTTGAGGCCAGGCCTCTTCATAGCACATAGGTAAGTTTTACTTTGTGATCCTGACTACCATATGGTGTCACTTGACTGTACATTCGGGAATATGCTCCATTTCGACAATTTAGATCCTAGCAATATGGCTTGACAATTGCCACACGGACCTAGTTTCATGGTCTGGTTCAACTACTGCAAAGGAACACTCGGATTTTTTCCGAGTATCCCCGAGTCACGATCGATAAGAAATCTCTTCATTTCATTTACTGGGGTTCTGAACATCTATCACAGTCGTAGAGATTCCGAACTAGTAATCGGAAGGTCGTAGGTTTGACTCCCACGAAGGAGCACTTGGATTTTTTCCGAGTATTCCCGAGTCAAATCATCGAGAAATAAATTCCTTCATGTAAATATCTCCTTGAGTACGAGAGAGAGGTACAGATATGAAAAAAAAAAAAGGTTTCTAACCACTCTTCCTGTCGTAGGATCATATGACCAGCTGCAGCCATATGGGGCGCCAAATGTAAAAATATTATTTAAGTACTTTTCCCCTATATTTTGTGTTATTTATAAATAACACATTGAAGTACCTTTGCGACAAAAAAAAAGTCTGATTTATAAATCGCAACTGTGCGATTTATAAATCGCGCTTTTGCGATTTAATAATATAACCGAAAACTCATGAAATTCATACCTGCGGGCTCGTGGTCCAATGTTTTGATTTTTTGGTGCACAGACAAAAATTGACAAGACTGCTCTCCTCAGCCGTCTCAGGAACAATGTCTGATGCATTAAGTGCTCAGGAATCATCACAGAAAAGTGAGGTAATGATAGGTTTTATTTTTTTTATACATGGCGAATTGGTCTGAATTGTAAGCTTCGTTTTATTGCCATGTTTTCAATTTGCAGAGCTCGAGATTAAATAATCTTTATCGTACCGCATCCATCCCACCAACCACTCCTTCTCAGGTTTGAACGATTTCATCTAGCTTCATCTTTACCAAATAACACAAAATATAGGGGAAAAGTACTTAAATAATATTTTTACATTTGGCGCCCCATACAGCCATGGTATTTTGTGACGACAGGTAGGAAAGAGCAGAAAATTTAGATTCGATGTTGGACTATACCTTTTCAAGACGAGGCAACAGTCTGTCAATTCCATTTGTCATCCAATAGTGCGAAGTATCTCTCCGTCCATAACAGATTGCCATTAGTGCCCACGCAAACATCAGGTAAAAAATTAGCTCAATTATCACACGCGCCATGGTCAGAACTCGTTTGCGATAGGTTCGGAAACTCTCCAGGTCGTGTTTATTTGGCTTTACGGGCTCTTCAAATTCCCCCTGTAAGATAAAAAGTATGTTTCACATCCTAAGAACATGTGAAAGTTTGAATACGAACCTCAATTATGCGGCTTAGTTAACATGCCTGAACCTGCCTCCTGTTACAGTGCGACATCGGAATCTTCGTATTTCTCATCGTGATAGAGGTTGTTTGATTTCTTCGTTACCGTTCATAAAATCATAAGAAAATTTTGATCATGAAAGTAAAAGGATTCGCTTCATTTTATGCCAATAAAATGTACCACACATGCGAATAGTGCTCTCCGCGCGCGTTGATCGGTTAACTCGGAGGTAATTAGCCATTAAGTACAATAGGCCATTTCCGAGTTCATGCCTGCCTCCTCTTCAAAGCGAGTCTAAGTGCGAAGTTTTTGTTATGAAAATTTGTTTTCATTCATATGTAAAGTAGAACTAAATACCATCACAAAAACTTCGCACTTAGACTCGCTTTGAAGAGGAGGCAGACATGAACTCGGAAATGGCCTAGTCGGCACGCGAGAAATGAAATTTCCGACCACATTTGACAAAATTGAAGTAGTTTTTTGGTTCGCTTTTTAGTCAACTTGTGTGGTATAGACTGAAACAATCATTCACCTCAGTGTCGGTGTTTCGATGAAAGTGATGGATATTTACCGATCCGCGAGCTTCCACGTCGTCGAAAAATTGGTAAATATTACCCTTAGATTTTCTGTAGTTTTACCTTGACTCTTGAATTATGCACAAAACTTTGATTTTTCTTCGTACTTTCATCTTCTGGGGCCTTCTTGATGATTAGCGCCAGCAGTGAGGCCACGATTACGACCTTAATCGGCTGAATAACTAAAACATCTTGAGTGAATGACACCAGAATAGACGTCAGCCATTTATTGGACACCTCAGTTCCCCACATCATGGAGTAGAATATGGTAAAGACGGCTGAAGACAGAGAAGTCAAAATGCACAGGGCCCAACCAAAATACAAAAAGAAACGAGGCAACTTGC
>NC_090880.1:7054540-7079540 GCF_036669935.1 Montipora foliosa
TGTTGTTGGATCGCCTTACTAACCTCCTTTAAAGAAATAAAAGTCTGCAATTGGGCACTATCAAAAATACCATAATACACTTTGTTTGTTCCTTCAAATTTTGAATAAGCAAAGCAAGAGCATTATGGCTTTTTTTCCATTGGAGAATTTTTCGCAGGCTTACAAGAACAGTGAGGCTAATATTAAGCTCAACGATAAAAAGTAATTTATTTGGTGAGCATTCCGTCGATGGGTGCCTTACTACCGAATTACATGAAATGATGGGTGAAATTTAGCACCTCTCACACAGGTATAAACGGAATATATTCCACACCGAACAGGTGTTCAACCTGTGACCTTTCTATGGCTAATTTCATCGCTCTACGGCTGAAAACAAGAGACATCTTTTAAGCTTCCTATCCTAGAACTAAGTCATGCACAACAGATGGAGTTTTTGGTCTCGTGGTTATTTGCAAACTCGAGATCTCTGAACCAAGGGCCAAACATCTCACTGCAACATTTGGGAAAATCCCGTTATGATTTCTATGAACCTATATGTCATTTTATTATATGACTAGCTCCGTGAGCGGGCAAGTTGAGCCAAATCCCGCGCTGTGATTGGCTACCCAAGCGGGTAAGATGGAGCTATACTGCCCACTCGGGATTTCTCGCTTGCATGGTCCCGCAAGATCAAAGATTATTCTTTTGGTTTTTTATCACTTATAATAAAACCTTTATTGACCAAGCTTGTTCGGTCAAGATGGCTGGATATTGGCCTCGTTCTTTTTTTGCGTGTTTATGGACCTCGAAGAAACACGAAGAAAAAGAACTTGGCTAATATCCAGCCATCTTGACCTCACGCGTGGTCGATAAGCCATATATACTGTGGAATGCAACCGTTGGTCCTACTACGCTGACTATTACATACATTACCGTTTTCTTTCATGGAGATCTAAAGTTTATGTTTGACAATCTAATCAAATCAGAATATCTTACCCTGCACCCGTCCGATGTCCATTTTGCCTTTTCTTCAGACCAATACAAACACGTTGCCATGTTGATTGACAAGGAGTAATTAACATCATTGTTTGGTTCATAGCTCGGCTTAATTATCCTTGGTGTCGGTGGTAACGTGGTGGGCGGATCTTTAAATTCCACGCATATCTCAGACCTTTTCTGTCTTCCATTTTCAGAACAGGCTCTGCGCCGTCTGCGCCTGGTCTCAGGCGAATCGGAGCCTAGCAATCGAATGCCAATGAAAAGAATTCCAGGTTTTTCTGTGACGCCCACCGGAAGGACAACCAAGTGTGGATCCTTGGTGCAGTTAAAATATTTTTTATTCAACAAGGGGTAAGATGTCTCTTTCACACCTCTTCCTTTGCGCTCTTTACATGAAGTGAAATCTGGGACTTCAGTTACATATTCATAGTTCTCCACCGTGGGTCGTTTAGAATGACGGACATAAACTTGTATTGTCGTTTCGTTTTCCGGAACTAACTTAAAGCTCATCACCATGCCTGGTGCTAATATCTTAATTCGGTGGTAGCTCATACTTCCATTAATACTTGGTTTGACGAAGGTTGACAATGGCATTTGATTTTGTTCAGGTCTGTTGGTTTTGATATTCAGTTCAATCTCTTTAGATAAACCCGAAACGTCGATCACTTCTCCTTTGTCGTTTTTTAGGTCAATGCTAGTAACTGGTGATTTCACGTTCTTTGCGCTGGCGTCCCACGAGAAAGGATTCTTCTTCATGGAAAACACCTGAAAAATACCATGTATGCAAGGAGCTTGTGAGTTAGGTACATTCATACATACACCGTACATACTTAAATGGCTTCTCAGTTGCATATTCATAGTTGGTTTTTCAGGGCCAATGGAAAAAAACTAATGAAACAATAGAACAGAACAACAACTGTTAAGAATCCCATAGGACCTAAGGCAAACCAGTTGGCTATTTACAAGTGCAGCCGAGAGGTTGAACCAAGGACTATTAGCAGGTTCAAATTCAACGAGTGGTCAGGACGAGTCTTGAACCAAGAATCTCCCAATCTCCAGCCGAGCGCTCTAACCACAGGGCCGGCTTTCCTCTTACGATAAGTTCAAATTCGATCAACAGCCTCTGCCTACCAGCCTGTCTGTCATTCTTTCTACCTCCCTGTCATTCTTTTTGCCAACGTCTGTATATAGCCACACCCGCTTTGCTTCGTTTTAGTCCATCCTCTCACCTGTATGTCCACGTGAGTCATACCCATCGCGTCTTCTTTAAACAGCACATCAGGAGCTGGAAATGTCACCTCACTGTCCTTGGTTGTAGTGGGTGTGTTGCTGATGTCACTGGGAAGCTGTCTATTTAACACCATGGATATGGTTTTCGTCTCTAACTCTACTGGCTTGTCACCAACCCCTCGTGATGATAACATGCTGTCTCCGACTTTGCTAATTAGGTCCCAGGCTTTTTGGGCTAATTTCTTTATCTGGTGAGAGCAGTATAAATACACATGTTAAGATAACCTAAAATAATAAAAACAAATTACTTGTTTGAAAGAAATGAAAAGATTTAGTGACCGTTGTCGCTGTTTCCAGTGGATCCAAATCTAGTCGTCGAGGCGTGACGCCTATTGATGGTTCGCATCTGACGTCACGGCGGTCATGTTTGTGTACAGAACAATGCAGTAAAATGTCTTTTGGGAATTTGACTCTATTATTGTGCAAAAACTTGTGGGGCCATTTTCTATTGTTTTGTATACCGACATGGCCGTCTCATAACGTGGATGAAAATCAAGAATTGACAGCGGAGTAGCATTGAGGGAAAATTAGTGTGATGCCACGCATCAGTGACCGGCATAAGATGAGGCTGTAAAGCTCCATTGTTTCTGTTGCATAATTCTTGTGCTCATTGTTTTGGGAGCAAATCAAGGTAGCAGTTGGTTTTAAGAGCAGCCTATGCGAGACTTTTTGGACACACATTTTCCTCGCTCTAATGTCTAGCCTGTTATCATTTTGAGACGCCTCGTTTGAATATAAAATAGCCCCGTTTTAATGCGCATACACACGCGGTGGAGTTGCAAGACAAGGATTGAGCCGAAAAATGTCCCTTTTGGTGAAAACAGGGTCCCCATGTTTTGAAATATGTTTCGTCCCTACGAATCATGCGCATTGAGCTAACCCTCGATTCTTTTATGTCAATAAATACCAAAGTGCTATTGGGTTTTGTTGCTTAAAATATCTACTGGACACATTGGCTCAAACCTTGGTGAAGTTACTTCTGTTCTTCTCAAAACTGTCTTCCTCCACTTCTTGCACAGTGCCCTCCTCAGCTTCTGGTATGGAAGCGGCGTCAAGCACGTTTCCAATACCTAGCAGCAGATTGTTCCCCGCTTTACTCATTTCCTCCGAATGTCTTTCACTTTCCAAGGAGATATTTTTAAATTTATCTGCCATGTTTTCTAGAACGTCGACCGATGTCCACTGTGGAAAAAACCTGTCATTAATTGCACTAATGAAGTTGAGTTGTCTTTGTGAAAGCAAAGCCTACAAAGGTTATGGAACGCCAATCATTTTAACCCATCAATGTATGACTTCTCTCTTTTAATTGGCATATATCGTAGTGTCATCAATGTGCTCTAATGTGTTTTCTTATGAGCGGCTTGTTGACTTTGAATTTTATAGAATGACTGCCTCCAACCTACCTTGGATTCTTCCGAGATTTCACTTCGCTCATCTGTTGCGCTGGCCACGACAGATGACACAAGAATTATACCTTGAAGGTCATCAACTTTAACCTTTGACGAATGTTTGATCATCTCATCTTTGATCTAAAAAAAAGGCCACAGGGCAGTTTCGTTGCGAAACAAAAAACAGACAATAAAAAATAAATAATGGTAATAATAAAAACTTAACTCCCCGGCTTTGATGACAGTCTCCCTTTTGCTCCCTCCTCCTCGAATCCAGATTTCACGTTGCCATTTTTAACTAACTAACGATAGAGGGACTGCTCGACGTCTACGACAAAAATTGGCAATACTTAGTGTACAACGTTAAAATGTGCCGGTTAATTTTCCTGAATGATGCTTAAATTATCGCGTCAGACAAAGGAGAACGCATCCTAATTGTGACAGTCCCGCGTGATGTCCCTCGGGTATCAATCGTGATGCCATGCGATTTCAGCGCTTGGACGCTGTCTTGGACTGCTGGGCTGGCTGGCTGGTACTCGATTGTGTACGGCTTGCCCAAGGGAAAACAAGACTGCGTCTAGCTACATTCCTTTTCTTTTAGTTATATGAATTCACCATCATGTATTTGTAGATTGTTATCAAACCTTTATTTTATCTTTTGTTTCCAATTCGCTGTCTGGAGCGGCGGACACGACAGATAGAAGAGTATTTGCTAGCCGCATGGCACTTTTCCCACCATCTTTGCTGTTCAAGAGTTTGCCCATTTCACTTTGGCTGCCAACAGTGTATTGATAAAGATCACTTGCGTTTAACTTTCTTGCACGCACCTTTAATGAAAACATATGGATTGTTTTTAATTACGATGTAGCATTCTCTACGTTTATTCACTCAAATAAGCGACATTGTTGTATACGCTACACCAGGACAACCAGAACAAACCCCACATTCTTTGCGAGCATTCTGTGGTTCCCTTGGAAGTTCCTCAGAGTTCCAAGGGAAAACAAAGTCAGACCGTCGCCAACCATGACAAGTTGAAGAAAATTTGCGGTTTTGTGTTTGAAACCTAGTTGACTTAAAAATAGAGTAGTGGTAGACAGGAGCTGACATAGTAAGATAATGGTTTGACACTGACTAGTTTTTTTTAATGTTTCGTGCAAGACGTTTCGGCTAGTGCTTAAGCCTTCATCAGTTGCAATATAACGGTAGCATGCGTGATTCAAATAACAGCACGTCGAGCGCGCGCTGATGAAAATCAGACATTCACCTCAAGCTGTGTACACCTCCTTGTGGTGATGGTGTCCAGAAAAGGTAGTCCCTGTCCCTTGGTGTCCCTAAATTCTAGAGTGAACTGTATGTAGGGGTTAATTGAATTGAGATGTTGGTGAAACTCATCCACTTGGTGCTTTCTGAGACACGCGTGACTGTCGTCCACATAACGGAACCACCACTTAGGGGGGTGTGGAGCTGTGGCGATGGCAGTTTCCTCAATCTCTTCCATTACAATTTCGGCTATAAAGGGACTGATTGAGGAACCCATCGCACATTCAAAAAAGATTTGTTTGTAATGGATGTTGTTGTGTTTGAAGTAGTTGTGATTGAGAACAAATTCTAACAGCCTCATGATGTTGCTGATGGACATATTTGTGCGTTCCGCTAGATCCTGATCCTTTTGGAGCCTCTTGTTGACGATGGTTAGAGCTAGATCCATGGGAATGGAAGTGAATAACGATTTAACGTCAAAAGAGATCATGATTTCGTCACTGGAGACAGTATGTTGCTGGATCTTTTGAGCAAATTCTGAGCTGTTTTTGACAGAGAAGCGATTTCTCCCAAGAGGGGCAGAATGGAAACAAGATGCTTGGATACAGCGTAGGTCTGAGTGGTCTTTCAGGTTTATGAATTTTTGGGAGACCATAAAACGACGCTGGCGTTGAATTGTCAAATCAACTGGGAACGTTCTTTGTTCAGAAAATTGAGACCATAGGTTCCAAGCTCGACAACATGGCGCAAGGGCTGCCATTCCCTCCCAATGACTACGCCACAGTACCACCTTCCTCGTTCAGCAAATTCAACCCCCTTACGGAGGAGAAGGTTCGCAAACTCATCGGAAGCAGTGCAAAAAAAAGCAGCACTCTGGACCCCATGCCGACTCCCCTAGTGATGGATTGCATCGACGTCCTTTTACCGATCATGACGAAAATGATCAATCTATCACTTGACTCTGGGTTGTTCGCGGATGACTGGAAGTGCGCACTCGTTTTCCCACTACTGAAGAAGCCTGGGCTGGACCTCCTATACAAGAACTACAGACCTGTCAGCAACCTGCAGTACGTTTCTAAGCTGACTGAGAAGGCGGTGTTTGAACAGATACACACCCATATGATGACCCACTCGCTATACCCAGAGTTTCAATCATCATATCGTCAAAATCATAGCACGGAAACAGCTCTTGTTAAAGTTACGAACGATATTCTCATGAAAATGAACACTCAAGAGGTCACGTTGCTGGTCATGCTTGATCTTAGCGCCGCTTTCGATACGGTCAATCATAACATCCTGCTAAAACGTCTGAACGAGGAGCTTGGGATTTGTGGAGTGGCCTTAGAATGGTTTAAGTCTTACCTGGTCAACAGAGGTCAGCGAGTCTCCGTCATGGGATCTCTCTCAGAGCGCTTCAGCTTGGACTGTGGTGTCCCACAAGGGTCCTGTCTGGGTCCCTTGCTTTTTGTTATCTATGCATCCAAGCTATTCTCGGTTGTTGGGGATCAGCTTCCACACGCACACTGCTACGCTGACGACACGCAAATCTACCTGAGCTTCAAGCCTAACAGTAGCACGTCCCAGGAGGATGCAGTTCGTTTGATGGAATGTTGTATCGAGAAAATCAGGCGCTGGCTGATCCAGGACAGACTCCTTATTAACGATGATAAGACCGAGTTTATGATTATTGGAACTCGGCAGCAACTTTGTAAATTGCAGGCTATGAACATTAAAGTAGGTAGTTCAGAGATTAGACCTAGCTCGCGACTTCGAAATCTAGGTTGCTGTCTCGACCCCAACTTGCATATGTGTGACCACATAACAAACGTATGTAAGACAGCTTTTTACCACTTGCATGACATCAGACGCATTAAGAAGTATCTATCGAGAGACAGCTTACTCCATCTGGTACACGCATTCATCACGAGCAGATTAGACTACTGTAATGCTTTACTGTATGGCCTAGAGTAATAATGGATGTTGGGAAGTATTCCCACATAACTCCGGTACTCTATGAGTTACACTGGCTACCAGTGCAAGCGCGCATTCAATTTAAGATTCTGCTATTAGCTTTCAAAGCCATTCATGGCCTCGCGCCTAGTTACATCAGCAATCTTTTATCTATTAAATGCAAGCTCTCGTATAATCTTAGATCCAACTCAGGCATTCTGTTGAAGCCACCAAGTGGGAAGATGCTTGTAACCTTGGGTGGGCGCGCATTCCAGGCAGCAGCACCGCATTTGTGGAATGAGCTCCCATCACAATTACGTACTATTCAATCTGTAGATGTTTTCAAGAAGTCAATTAAGTCATTCCTTTTTAAACAATTTTTCCTTGATTTGCAGTTAAATATATGAATGTTATATTGCCATTTAGACTTTTGATCATCTTTTTAATTGTATTACTTTTAAGTTTTTAACTTATCATAAATATCCTAATTATTTTATTTGTTGATTTTATAGATCTTATTATGTAAAGCGCTATTGATCTTGTAATTGTAAATAGCGCTATATAAGCAATAATTTATTATTATTATTATTATTATTATTATTATTGTTGGAGTGTAGTTTTTTGTACAGTTGCGGTCCAATTTGTGAGCCGCTGTCATCCTTTTCTTCGATGTTAAGCAAAAGTTTATTTAGTTTTTTTTCGACGTTTGATGTTGGATTTGATCTTTTGTCTATGATTTTCAAATAAGTGTTTATATCGTTCAACAAAACAGACACTTTTTCTTGGTATTCATCCTTATCCATTACTAAGACGGATCTCCCTTTATCGGCAGGAACGATTGTTACCTCCTTATCTTTTCTCAGGTTATCCAATGCCCTTTCCTCTTCTCTCGTTACATTAACCGCTGCGGGCAATTTGCAAGTTTTCAAGAAGTTAGCGACTGTACAAAAAACTAGACTGCAGCAATTCAACGCCAGCGTCGTTTAATGGTCTCCCGAAAATTCATAAACCTGAAAGACCACTCAGACCTATCACAAGCAGCATAGGTAGCCCCAAGTACGCTGTATCCTAACATCTTGTTTCCATTCTGTCTCCTCTTCGGAGAAATCGCTTCTCTATCAAAAACAGCTTAGACTTTGCTCAAAAGATCCAGCAACGTGCTGTCGCCAGTGACGAAATCATGATCTCTTTTGACGTTAAATCGTTATTCACTTCCATTCCCATGGATCTAGCTCTAACCATCGTCAACGAGAGGCTCCAAAAGGATCAGGATCTAGCGGAACGCTCAAATATGTCCATCAGCAACATCATGAGGCTGTTAAAATTTGTTCTCAATCACAACTACTTCAAACACAACAACATCCATTACAAACAAATCTTTTTTCAATGTGCGATGGGTTCCTCAATCAGTCCCTTTATAGCGGAAATTGTAATGGAAGAGATTTAGGAAACTGCCATTGCCATCGTGGTTCCGTTATGTGAACGACAGTCACATGTGTCTCAGAAAGCACCAAGTGGATGAGTTTCACCAACATCTCAATTCAATTAACCCCCACATACAGTTCACTCTAGAACTTGAGGACACAAAGGGACAGGGACTACCTTTTCTGGGGCACAGGGCACAGAACATACCATCAACACAGGCGGAGAAACGCGAAGAATGGAAGCGAGTCAAGGCTGCACTGCGAGACAACAATTATCCCTCATTCTTCATCAATAGCTGTGAAAGATCGCTGTCGAAACTCCCTACCGATCTACCGTCCAATGGTTTCGTGGTGCTACCCTATGTGCAGGTCATTTCAGAAAGGATTAGTAGGATCTTAAGGCAGCATCAAATCAAAGTCGCCTTCAAACCATTGAGAACTGTGAACAGTTTGTTCCCGCGACCGAAAGCCCAAGAAAAGGTTGACCGGCCACAATCTGGCACAGTGTACAAAATCAGTTGCACCAATTGCAGTTTTGTATACCACGGTCAAACCGAACGATCACTCAAAACTCGCATTACAGAACACAAAAGGGCTGTTGCTATGTTTGACCATGACTCCAAGATCGCCTGCCATGTCCACGAAAACAACCACGAAATGGATTTTGGAAGTGTCAGAGTTGTTGGACATGAGGCTAACTACCACGAGCGACTTTTCTTGGAAGCCTGGTACTCAATAAAGGATCCGCAGTCTGGAAATGACGACATCGCCATCCCAGAGGTCTACAAGTCTCTGGCATGCGCATAAGTCTCGCGCTACGTTTTAAAGAAACTGCACGCGGATTTTCATCAGCGCGCGCTCGACTTGCTGTTATTTGAATCACGCGTGCTACCCTTATATTGCAACTGATGAAGGCTTAAGCACAAGCCGAAACCTCTTGCACGAAACATAAAAAAAAACAGTCAGTGTCAAACCATTATCTTACTATCTAGTTGACTCTTGAAGAATAAAACGTTTGAATTTTTCAAAGAAACAGAAATCTACTGCTTTTGAGAATTTTGATGTGCGCATGAGTCACCCATGACGGGAAATGGATAATGCTAATTTTAATCGGAAGTGAAACGTGGCTGGTTTTAATTTCTGGCGAAAATTATGTGCCCCAGTGGCATCAGGGGCCACTCGCCTTTATCGCAAGTGAAGGATATTCTTCCAACGCACAAGCTTTTGAGTAGACTGCAAGTAGTCTCTCTTTTACTTAAAATCGTTGAAACGGGCGCTTAAGTAAAGTACCGCCGCTTAGAAAACGGCGAACAGCGTGTGGTGAAAATTGTGGGTTAGCTTTCTTTTATTGTCGAGTAATTGAATCACGTTGAAAAAATTACTAACTAAAAGATATAACGTCGGATTATTTTGTTGAAGTTACCGGAGACAAAATCCTTTCACTTGTGTATTCCAAATTACATTCAAATTCTGTTGATGAATATTATAATTGAGAACAACAAGAATACAGGTATTTAGAGCTGCCACAACCAAGTGACAGCAAGAATCCCGAAAAACTTTAGCACTTTGAATTACTTTCCATGTCATGTGCGGACATTGTCTTATCAGAAGTTATATGCATGACGTCTTCTCCTGGCGTCTGGTGGGACAGAGAAATTAATTAATGTGAATTACTTTGGAAGCCTCAAAATTATGGGATCCTGTCTGTGACAGTGAGTCTTTTAAAAATCAAAACGAGCCTAATACTGTACTGTTAAAGATAGCATTTCATGATCTCGTTCTTAAAGCAATCTTAAGTCGTTCGATCGCTAAGACTAATTGCCGTGGCAACATAGCTCTTACCTTGACATGAACACTTTTTATTCCGTGTCCTCCCCACTGGTCTTTCACGGATATGTCCACTTGAACTTCATCTCCAACTGGAAGCCTGTCTGTCGTTAGAATGTTTTGTTTTCCTTCCTGGATAATTTCGTGAGCACCGCTTGAAGTGGTGTAAGCAAACTCATAAGTTAAGTTACTGTCTTTGTCTTTCCAATCGAAACAAGTAAATATGAAGTTTGTTTCCAATACAAAACCTTCCCTTTTATTCACTGTGCAATTCCCACCGCTGGGGGATTCATTTGTAGTAAAAGTATAGGTTTCAGTCGAATTTTCGATGTCCTCAGAAAAGTATCCGAAGAGTTTAAGTTGGTAAACTTCGCCTTCATCTAAGACCCGTTCTTTAATTTCCAGATATTTCCCTTGACTGCTGGTCTGCACTTTTTTAATAAGGCTTCCATCTTTTTTTCGATATAGTAGCCACGTTAGTTGTGGAGTAGTTTGCTTACAGATCTCTCCTATGCAGTTGCCCTCAAACCTCATATTCCTTTGAACGTCAACTTTTTGTTTGCAGTTTCTGTTGCATCTGTAAAGAAGACGTAGAATTGACAGTTTAGTTATTAGGCTAACAAGACACGCAGTTTCTACATCTAACTCCAAAGCAAGATGGTGATTTATAGTAAGGTGTGTAAGGGAGGGAGGAAGAGAGGGAGGGAGGAAGAGAGGAAGGGAGAGAGGGAGGAAGAGAGGGAGGAAGGGAGGGTGGAAGGAAGGGAGGAAGGAAGAGAGGAAGGGAGAGAGGAAGGAAGAGAGGGAGGAAGGGAGGGAGGAAGGGAGGGAGGGAGGAAGAGAGGAAGGGAGAGAGGAAGGAAGAGAGGAAGGGAGAGAGGGAGGAAGGGAGGGAGGAAGGGAGGGAGGAAGGGAGGGAGGGAGGAAGGGAGGAAGGAAGAGAGGAAGGAAGAGAGGGAGGAAGGGAGGGAGGAAGGGAGGGAGGGAGGAAGGTAGGAAGGAGGAGAGGAAGGAAGAGAGGGAGGAAGGGAGGGAGGAAGGGAGTAAAGAAGGGACGAAGCAAGGAAGTGAGAGTGGGAGGGAGGAAGGGAGGGAGGAAGGAAGGAAGGAAGGAAGGAAGGAAGGAAGGGAGGAAGCAAGGAGCTCTCAGTGTCCAAAGACATCAATAATGTTGGTCATCGTTCTCGATCTCATGACTCTAGAGACTTAGGATTAGGAACACAAAGGGTTAGTACTCTGGTTTGACTTTAAAGTAAAATAAGGGCTCTGCAACAACAAGGAAAAAGAAAAACAGCTGGGGAACCTTTTTATGTGGAACCGAATGTAAGCTTTAAATAGCGAAATTCTATACAAATCTTTGTATGTTTACTCTTGAAGGGGCCTTTTTTGTCACTGGGCCTCCAGGCCCGATGGAGAAAGCGTTTTCCTTGGCATTATGCTAACGTATCTATGCGACACGCAGATATGTCCAGAAATGCCCATAATTAGATGCACGAGGATTTCAATAAGGGGTGACGCACAAGGTATTAGATCATCATGGGTCTTCATTGATACCTGGCCTTATAAACTGGGGTGGAGAGTCTGGGTACTGATATATCTAAACACAATCATTGTGGCAGTGAGAATTGCGCCAACCGAAACGGTATAAAATAAAGAGGGTTATCACGAAGAAGGTGAATGCCCTTACTTGATTTTTGTTACATTATTCTTGACTTTTTTCAGCGAAAACTCGTAGGAAATGTTGGCTTTTCGTTTGCCTTTTGCTACAATCATTGTTATGACATAGTCCTTTCCTGATTCCATTTTATCCAATATTAACATTGCCACAGGACCTGAAAAATTCAACTTTCGTGGACCGGCATCATAACATCCTCTGCCATGCAAAGTTTCATTGCCATTTGGTGCGACAACAGGAAGAGATCCAATGGTATTTATTGCCTCACTCTTGCGTGCGCAGAGCCAAGTGTACTTAAATATATCTTTATCAGAATTCGGCTCATCTGGATCGAAAGATCCTGTAGCATCCAGTTTAAGTTCCTTGTTATAACCTTGAAAAAGAATCCTTCGCGACGGGCTTACAGAAAGATTAGCTTGTAAAGGAGATTTTTTGACTCGAAGAAATCCATATTTGTAGTCAACACAATTAGAAGCATTGCTCATTTGAACTGTCAATTCAATGTAGTGTAGACCATAAATGAGAGCCAAAGGTAAAATCTTCCACGTTATTAATGTTTCTTTTCTTAAAGCAACCTCCTCTTGTTTAAAAACCTGAGATGATTCAAATACACTTTTCCAGTCCAAATAGGAACTGTGTGAGTTGCGTAAATGAAATATTCTCCACGTCACTGTGGCCAACTTCCGAATTGGGATGCGGCTTTTCACTAATGCATTTATGTCGTAACTGGATGAACGCAGGATTTCAGTAGTAGATTCGGGTATCTGCGTGAGGTTTACAAACGAAATGTTCGGGACTTTGCACGAAAATGAACCTGGAAAGGCAAAGAATATATTAGTTTTTACACCTAAATTGCTGGAAAAGTTGTCTTTTAAAAATGAGTTATGTGAAGGGTAGGTTCTTAAGGCATATATGCCCTTGCAAAGTTTTGTCGTAGCAACTTGATGCAATGAACAAAAAATCACTTGTAGAACTATATCGATTGTTCCTTGCATATTCTAGACAACCACTTTTCTTTCTCGGCGATCAGCTCCACACTTATTTGAAACTGATTATATTTTCTGTTTGCTTGATTGTTTTTCAGGACAATCGTCACATTGATGGCTGCTCTGTGGGACACGTGTGCCAGAAAGTCACATATAATTTTTCGGGAGGAATCTAAAGAGCCATATGCGACATATTGGAAACCTGTCTTTTTTAAAATATGTTTTGGAGACAAGAAAAAATAATAATGAAAGCATCATGTGTCCAAACGTCTTGCTTAAAAAAGAAAAAAGAAAAGGATTCATGGCTCCTGAAATAAGCCCGAAATGTTTTCTTTTTGTGCAGCTGCTTAATTAAAGGAACTGTCTCACGAAATTCAGCCAAATTCAACGACTGGGAACTGGCAATCAAATAAAACGAAACTTCAAACTAAATACTTAGAACATTGAAGGAAGGCTTGAATAAAACAGAAAATTAATGTTCCCAACCCATGACAAAACGTGTCACAGACAACAGTTTTTGGGGTAATGGGGTAAGAGATGAAGCACTCCATTGGCAAATACAAAACTAGACAGGGATAGGAAAATTCAAGAAGATTGAAATGGGTTGCAATTGGGGTTTTTGAAAACTCTTCAAATTAACAGTTTTTAAAAACTTTTATCTCTGCTGTTTGTCACTTAAATTGTGTATGCCTTGACAGACATTTTTTGGTCACGAAGTAATTTCTGGCTCAACATTAACAAACGCATAGCGGGTAGGGGCGAGTAACTGGTAAAACTGCACACAAACAAGAGCCCATTAACCGGAGCCTCCATGTTCCATATTAACCCTCTGAGTCAACCCTTTCCAGTATCTTTCTATTTCTGGGGGGCTTTGGTGGGTGTTTTCATAATAGCCAATCATAAGAGACCTATGGTCAGCCATTTTTTGCGTCACATACCTATGTGACGTATGCGAAACACTTCACGTACGTTCTCAGTCTCATACGTCACATACGTCAAAATATAGTAGTTCTAAAAATAGATACGGGAAAGGGTTAACTCAAGCGTAAAATACCGATGGAAGCTCTGCGTAATGGGCTCCCGACACAAGCAGCTGTACTGCCGTGACACAGTCCTTTAAAGATTCTGAGATAATTATTTTAACATCAACCTCACTATTTCGTTTGGAAGTGGATCCATTGTGCGTACCTTGGAGATCTTTAACAACTAGATAGTTATTGTCGAATTTGGAAGAATTCGTTATTGTTTTCTTGATCCCATTGATCATTTCCTGCATTTGAGCTTCTTTGTCCATTCCAATTTTAAGCTCAACGATCAGGCTTCCAGGCCTAGATTAATGGCAATAATAATGTCAATTGTATATTTAGCACTAAGGCACTAATTGGGGACACTGTACAGAAATAAAATCAAATTTAACATGTATCAATCGTTTGTTGGCTTTTGAGGAGAGATGAAAGCCTGATTACCCGGCGAAAAACCTCTCGAAGTAGAGTAGAGAACCAACTCTTGTGTGATGCCAAGTCTAGCAACCATTGGTGGGAGGGAAGTGCTCTCACCGCTGCGTCATCCCTGTTTTCCAAGGTGAGCCATTCGTAAGTTAACATGATTAATAAAAAATACTAAAACAATGGATCGCGTTGAAGGCGCGCTCTGATTGGCTACTAAACAGAATAATACTTAATTGACCACTCCCCAAAGGGGCGGACCAAACGGGAAATGCCCGGGCTGAAAATGCATTTGACGCCCTGGTTCTGATTGGATGCAGAGATTTTAAACAATTTGGCTTAGCCAATGAGATCCTGAGGATACCAGTTCAATGCCAGAGTTGGCGCGAAATTTTGTGGATGAGTTTTTTGCTCTTGTTTAGCTGATCGTATTGTAGCAACAACTTTCCATACTACAGTTTCATGCTACATCTCGGTTAATTTTTTTTTCTAAATAAATTTGTACGATTTGGCCTTGCGTATTGATAATAATGTTTATCACATCACTTTTATCGGGCATCCGCGAAGGTGCAAATGATTTTACGAGGGATACAAATAAACGATATGCACTCCAAACGTCGTGTGATTGTCCTATTCACCGAAGTGGAGGTGGCTAGTGGTAGATATTTACCGAGCCACGAAGCGGCAAGGTAAATATCCAGTACTAGCCACGGACACTGAAGTGAATAGTTGTTTTAGTATAGACCGTATTCATAAATGGCGGTCACATTTATAATTCTTTTGTCCACGTGCAAATTAGGCTACCAAGCCTCATTTTAGCGCAAGAAATCTTTTCAATTCACTGTTTGGTATCGAGGCTTGGTAGGCTAATTTGCATTTCGACAAAAGAATTATAAATTGACCGCCATTTATGAATAAGGTCTATATACTAAAACAGTGAGATAATATAGCACAAAAACATGATTTAAACTCATTTATTCCTGCAACAATTACATTTTTTTCGGGCGCAAATCCCGCGTGAGTTGCTCGGAGGATATTCAGAGATTGAGTCTTGAGTAGCCAAGGAGAGCGAGCCTTCAACTCTATCTACTGTTTTAGTACTACATAAAATTTCTCTATGTTGACTTGGGGATTCTCGGAAAAAATCTCAATTGCCTCTTTGCAGGGGTCGAACCTACGACACTCTTACTCACAAAATTATCATCTTTCTCATGAGACTGAATTCGAATATGCCAAGAATGCATCCCTTCGAGAATTTCATTCCGAGCAGTATGGCGGAAATAAGTGTAATGACAAATCTTTCATCTTCCAATTGGAAAGTCGAAGGTTTGGTTTCTTCTGCAGGTACCGGAGCAGAGATAACGTAAAACAAAAGAAATAAGACAAAAAACAAACAAGTCCAAATAAAGACTAATCTCAAGTGGCCAAAAACACAATGCTTTTGGATACCTGCAGAAAGACTCGTAAGTTTGAGTCCTGCAAAGTAGAGCTCCGAATATTTCTTTCCCTGAATCATCATTTAAAACATCATATCTTCATTTCATCAACCAGGGAGAACATTTGTCCTCTGATTCAAAAGCTACAAAACCTTTTGAAATACCTTAGATGTTCGAGTTTGACCACTTGAATTCCTGGAAGGTTGCTGATCTCGCGAAGCTCCTGTCAGAGACAAAAATAGAGGTGGCTGTTGCGCAATAATTTAATAGCACCTCTTTGTTTGGCTTTGGCGTCTTGTTGCAATAACCTTTCAGAACTACTGGTTGTTTCTCAATGAAGTAATGTAATGAAGTAATGTAGCCGGTAACAATGCGCCCCTACACTCTCTCAGTAAGATATGCCATGTTTTGGTGGTGTTAGCGGTGAGTGCGTGCTCTTTTGTGATCGTTCCCTACTCCGAGAGTTACGTCGTAGTGATGGGAGTTGAAGGGGGTGGGGAAGAACACTAATTGGGACACTCTACAGGCATCAAATCAAGTCAAATCAAATCAACTCAGATGAAATCGTAGGTTGGTTTTTGAGGAGAGGGGAATACTGGAGTTCCAGAAGAAAAACAAAAGTAGAGAACTACAAACTCAACCCACATATCACAGCAAGTCTAGGAATCAAACCCGAGCCACGTGATTGGTGGAAGACGAGTGCTCTAACTCCTGCGCCATCCCTCAGTGCTCCCAATTTCACAACCAGGGCCAATCTGCCGGTGGGACCTTCGACAATTTGAATAAATAGATTGAATAAATAGCCAAAAATAGGGGACTTGAACTCTGCAGTGGAAATAATAATCGCATTTATGAATCCCAGAAGCACTGAGCCAAAAACGCGACGAAATTCTCACCTCCTTCTGAAGTTGGGCGTTAATGCTTTCAAATCCATCGGATTTCTTGTCCTGTAACATTTCAAATGTGCAACTTTCATTTGTCCACTTGAGCCACAAGATAACAGACTTTTCTGCAAGTGAGGGAAAGTCAAATGCGTCATCTCTTCAGCAGGTTGCAGCAAAACCTTCGACTTCTCCAATGAAATTCTTCAATCTTTTTTATTTAATCATATGTTATAGCTGATCGCGGCCATAATTTCAGGTTTTGAGGAAAAACGTATTACTTCTTTCTCTATTGCAATAATTTAAACTTATGGGGAACAAGTTTTTGGAGCAACATTCATTGGAAATGTGAAGATAAAGCCGGAGATTCCATTTTTTACTATAATTGTCGCTCTCTGTTCTAAGTGAGAGATAATACCGGTAACGGAACTTTTCAGCCACTTAAATGTTATATGGTCTTGAAGCCAACGTTCCATGTATATATATCTGGCTTATTTCATGATTTTTTCTCCATGTAAAGATTGCGTAAACCCATTTGAAAAACAAGATCTAGTAACAAATTAGGCAAAATGGTCGGTTTTATACTGGAGACGTATAATCCGTCGAGACGAATTATTGGTGTCTAGTATTCAAACGGCTAATATCTGTTGCAAAACTACCGTGGAAAACAACACTAGGACTAGCGTAATTTGCCACTAATCTTGATTCTTTGAGTGGTAATCTCGTGATAACTTATGTTACCCCCTTTGGGGAGATTTTTCTTCCTTCGAGGATTGACTATTAGAATCGTTGAGTGGCGGGTATACTTCCAAAATGCGATTGCCATTGGATGGTGTCCATTTAGAATACATCAGCCAAGGATACTTCAGTCAAGGGATTTATATCAATAAATTCCTCCCATCAGGGATTTTGCAGATTTTGCCGTTTACGACAACGCTCTTACCTGTCAATGGAAGAAGTCATACCCAGGCTCTCAACTGAATGGTCAACTGGTCTTTAGATAAGTTAAGTTGTTGAATAACAAAAGAGAAGTGGGAATCTTGAAATTACACTGTATAAACTTACTCATGGTGCACCCGTAGAGTTCAAATCTGAAGGCCACGTTGTTGTGAAACGTTTGCGGTTTGATTGAGACTTTTCTGACGTTTTCAGCCGGAAATTGGCGCCTCACAGTTGTATTCCAATCACTATTTCCTACAAATTCCTGGAAATGAAAAAACATTTTCGAATCTTTTTTGCAAATAATAGAAGTTTCATTTTGCTATACAGATACTCAGTTATAAACAGAATCAATCCAAATGTCCAGGCCGAAGTTCTTCAAAAGCGGGATAACCTTATGCAGTGGATAAGTGTAAAATATATTTCGCGTTAAACTCTGACAAAGATGTACGAACACTCCTGTACTTAGATGTGTTTAGAGTATGCTTATTCACAGTTACGCGCGCAAGTAATAAACATTTGCGCAAACAAAAACCGTTGGCTCGTGGCTTATCCACCGGATAAAGTTATACGTCCTAAATTTGTAAGTTGACGTAAACATGATTTTTTGTTCGAGTTACAGATATCCCGAACAATTTTGGTGGAGTTCACTTAATCTATTATGTTGCAATAGTGGGAAAATATATATTTTTGGACTTGATAAAACGTGTGCTAACCTATACTATTTCATGCCCTCTATAGTCCAATTTTTTTGTCTGGGACTCAAAATTCTTTGCTTCAAATTTAATTAAGAATGGAAATTTATGGCCAAAACACGAAACACGTTTCATCAGACACTAGGATCTTACTATTCTTACTAATGATTGATGTATGAACTGTAATTTGTAATCTCCGTGACTCTTTTGACTCTCTACTAGGTATTAATACTGTTGCTATTTTTATCACTACGATAATGATGGTGTTCACTGTCGAAATAATAATAATAATATTAATAATAATAATAATAATAATAATAATAATAATAATAATAATAATAATAATAATAAAATCGTTCCAATCCATCGGCCAGAGTCCTTCTGAATACCCCATGTGGTTTGCCGAGGGAAAAACGACGTTGATCCCTAAGCCAGGAGAATTCTCAAGTAGCAACCAAAGACCAATTACCTGCTTATTACACTATGTATAAGTGGTTTACATCATGCTTATTAGGACCAATGGATCGTCACCTAAATAAATATGGCCTAATGGAGGGAGAACAGAGAGGCGCTAAATCAGGTTACAGTGGCACTGTTGATAACCTGCTCATTGATAGAATGGTCACACAAGACTGTCACAGAGGAAAACGTAACTTGAGCATGGCCTGGATTGATGTCAAGAAAGCTTTTGACTCAGTTGACCATGAATGGCTTGCTGAGATGATGATTCTACACAGATTCCCAGCCTGGCTGTGCCGCACTATCGAGAGCCTGTGCAACAGCTGGAACACGAAAGTCGTCGAAAAGACGAAGCAGGGGATAGAGAAGTCTGAAGTGATACAATTCAGGCCTCCCTCAGGGAGATGCATTGTGCCCCAGGTTGTTCACCCTGTGTATGAATCCTGTGGCTTGGAAACTACGAGCTTCGGAGGGGTACAAGTTGTCCAAACCCTTAAGCACAAAGATAACGGATTTGCTGTATATTGACGACCTTAAGGCGTTTGCAGCGTCAGAGATCAAACTCAACAAGGTTCTGAAGTCAAGCAAGAGTGCGATGCAAGATATAGGCTTAGAATGGAACCCAAAGAAATGCGCGACCGTCCATGTAAGGAGAGGCGTACAGGTGAAGGATGAAACCGGAGTGCAGTTGGATGACGGAGCAGTACTGACAAATCTAAAGGAAGGAACTTATTACAAGTTCCTGGGAACATTAGAGAACCTAAAACAAGATGACAAGTTAGCTTTGAATGTTGCAGCCAAAGAATACCTACAACGCATGTCAGTCATCTGGTCAAGTCCACTGTCAGATCACAACCGCGTAGCTGCATCGAACCAATTTGCCCTTCCCATACTGGGGTATCTAATGTGGACCCAGAGCTGGCCAATAGCAGAGCTTAGGCAAATTGACAGAGAAGTTCGAAAAATCCTGGTTCAGAGCGGCGGCAAACACCCCCTAGGCTCGACAGCATTACTGTACCTCTCGAGGGAAAAAGGGGGGCGCGGGCTGAAATCAGTCGAGCAAGAATACAAACTCGTCAAGATAAAGGCTGCTCTGAAAGTCTACAAGAATCTGGACCCGACCATTGCAGTTGTGAGAAAGTTTGAAGAAAGAGCAGGTGAGGTGGGACACCATTCATTTTTAAAGGATAGCATGAAGTATGCAGCAGAGCTCGGTCTTGGCCTGGACCTTGAGCACCCGTCACCCTGCATCACCCAGGGGGGAGTAACAATCACAGACAAGAAGATCAAAGTTGTCTTGAAGGAAACTGAAGAAAAGCAGAATACACAGGCTGTGAGGGAAGAGAGGTGGCAAGGAAAGCTACACACAAGTAGGTGGGAGGATGTAAGTCTGAGTAAAGCAGACTGCTTTGCTTGGCTTAAGGACTGGACGTTGTGTCCGTCCAACACCGTTGCAGGAGTGATCGAGCTCTACGAGCAACTATTGCCAACACGAATATATTACAGTCACAAGGTGCGAGCCCGACCAGCTACTGAAGTGGCATGTAGGCTATGCAGTAGATCAGCAGAAACAG
The DNA here is from genome assembly GCF_036669935.1 of Montipora foliosa. NCBI lineage: Eukaryota > Metazoa > Cnidaria > Anthozoa > Scleractinia > Acroporidae > Montipora > Montipora foliosa. The sequence goes on from NC_090880.1 coordinate 7,074,748, forward strand.
TTCAGCATATTCTAGCTGGATGTCTCACCTTGGCCCAGAACAAGTACTTGGAAAGGCACAATAACGCCTTGAAGATCCTCTTCTTCGAGATCCTGAAGGACGCAAACCTTATTGACAAAGTCCCACCATGGTTCTCCCAAGTAAAACCCAAACCGGTATATGAAAACGACCAGTTTCACGCCTACTGGGATGTCCCGCTCTATGCTGAGCACACCGAGGTGAGAGTAAACAGAATCGATGCCCGTTTTATCGACCACCAACAGGAGAAGGTGATAGCACTAGAGATGAGCTGTCCATGGATTGATAACCGAACAAGTAAGGAAGAGGAGAAGACAGCCAAGTATGCCCCCCTAAGATGGGAGATAAAGCGACAGTACCCTGGGTACGATGTGCAACAATACAACATCATTATTGACGTGCTAGGTGGATGGTCCACAGACATGGAGGAGGGAATGAGGAATTTACTCGGGTCAAGAGTGAGAACTAAAGGAGTCCTGCTAAAGATGCAGAAATCGGTCTTATCAAGCTCTCTTAATATTGCCCGCACTTTTAAAGTAATCACATAAACTTTACGAGCAATATAACACGAATTTCATTTCAGCAAAGGACATTATTGTAAAAAAAATATGTATTATTATTATTATTTTTTTATTATTATTCATTTTTTTTTTTAATTTTAGCAATCATTTATGTTATATTTTCACATAGTTTAATAGATTTAAGTGGATAATACTTTTAGAAAGATATTTGTAAATAGGACTTGAACATGGTGTTTTTAAGGAGCTCCTGGGTTACGATTAACGCCCCAGGTAGCTTTAAGGTATTGACATTCAAAAGTTTCAAACTGTCATAATAATATAAAAAGGAAAAGCAAAGCATCGTGCTCAAGAACAAATAAAGAAAAAATGGGAAGAGAAACCAATGCATGGGCAATACCCAAAGAGAATAGGTGAGAAAGATGTTGACCAACATGTGACTAACAAATGGCTTAAAACAGCTGGGCTGAAATCTGAAACAGAGGGATTTGTATTATCGCTGCACAAGACCAAGCCATGAAGACCAACTGCTACCGAAGCAAAATACTCAAAGATGGCACAGATCCAACATGCAGGACATTTGCTCAGTTCCAGGAAACTGTTGATCCTATTGTGGCAGGATGCCCTGAGCTAGCTAAGTCTGAATACATTTATAGACAAAACAAGGATGTCACATACCTGCACTGAAATATCTGTAAAGAATTTAACATTAGCAAAAAGAAAAGATAGTCCGAGCACGAGCCGCAAACAGTGTCAGAGGGAAATGATATAGAAATTCTATTGGACATGCCAATACAGACAGACCGTGCGATGAAAACCAACAGACCAGACATTGTCATCGAAAACAAAAAAGAAAAATACTTGCCTGCGTGTACTCATCGACATGTCCATCCTGACTGACAGAAACACCTCAGTAAAAGTAACCGAAAAACTGTCTAAGTATGAAGACCTTGAAATTAAGATCTAACGGAACCACATTAAAGCCAGTGATGATAGGAGCTCTGGGACTTATAAAGAAAGGGATAGAGAAATACATCCAAAAGATCCCGGGCAACATGCAAATCAAAAACCTACAGAAGATCACAATGCTTGGAACATCTCACATCCTAAGAAAGGCTTTATCCATCAAATAAACTTCTAACTCGTGGAAATGGGAATGGAAATGGAAATGGAAATAGAAATTGTTTACCCACAGAATACCTTAAGAGCGCCCAGGAGCTCGTTCAACATGTGTCCGTGCATTCCAGATCGACTTGGAATATGGCAATACGGGTTTTTGAGGAGAGGGGAAAACCGGAGTACACGGAGGAAAACCTCTCAGAGCAAGGGAGAGAACCAACAACAAACTCAACCCACATATGACGCCGGAACCGGGAATCGAACCCGGGCCACATTGGTGAGAGGCGACTGCTCTCACCACCTCACCACTGGGCCACTGCGCCACCCTTGCTCCCCTAGACCCAAGGATTGGGCCCGGTTATTATACTCTATCATAGCTTTAGATAAAAGGATAATGATAATAACGATGATAATAACGATTATGATAATAATAATAATAATAATAATAATAATAATAATAATAATAATAATAATAATAATAATAATAATAATAAGATCGCTTTGATGATCCATACGATGTTTTTGAAATTCATATTTAATCAATACATGTTTCGGATGAAACATCATCCATCGTCAGTTGACAAATGAGAAATAAACTAAATTTGAGCAATAAATAGTGTAACAAAGTGAGATATAACATGAATAATTAAGGATGAAGGCGAGAACAGAATAAAAACACCCAACCACGAAACAAAACAGAAAAAACCAAACTGTTTAGGCTAAGAAAAGAAACTAATTAGTATGAAAGGGATAAATTAAGATGTTTGACTTGGGAATTTAAAGATGGCTACTCCCAAAGGATATGCATGGCTTCTTTGATTTTCAATTGGAAACGTGTGGAAGCAGAGTCGAGGATTTTAAAACAGTCTTCTGAACACCGGGAGCGACAATTTTCAGAACCTCTCAAGTGCTTAAATATGTGGGAATGTTTGTCGGAGGCGAGATGTTCACGGATGCGAGTGGCGAAATGTCTATTGGTTTCACCAATATAACAGGCATTACAGCCTGCACATGAAAACTTGTAAAGGGATAGGATCCTTCGCCCCAAACCAACTCCTAATTTTAAACGGGGTGAACACCAACTTAATTTCCAGGTCGCTGCAAAATTTGTTGACTAATTTCTTAATTCTGCGTTTTGTTATGATGGAAAAGGGACCGATGTACGGTAATTTAAAATACAAACAATTGTCCTTCCGAGCAACACTGAGAGAAATCGGAGGTAAAGTAATTGTTGAGAAATTTTCTAACAACATTCTCGATAACGCTAGAAGGAAATTCCTCCTTAATGTTTTGGTAAGGTTGCTTATGTCCAAGTGAAAACCAGTCCAAGTATTATTAATTTTAAATGCTCGGTCAACCAGAGTGCGTACTAGTCCTAATTTGTAACTGAAAGGTACAAAGCTGTAATAATTAGTGAGAAGACCGGTGTAGGTCTTCTTGTGGAAAACCGAGGTAATAATGCCCTGATTACTATGGTTATCTAAAAGCACATCTAAGAAGGGAAGCTTGTGGTTTTCTTCCTTCTCCATAGTAAACTTGATGTTAGGATGCTGGCTGTTGATATAACTGAAGAAAGATAAAGCATCCTGCTCGGTATTAAACAAAGCAAAGGTGTCGTCGACATATCTACGGTAAAACTCGATACCTGAATTGTAATTCTCTAACCAGCGTTTCTCATGGTGACCCATAAAGAGATTAGCTAATACAGGAGCAAGCGGGGAGCCCATGGCTACCCCATCAATTTGATCGTAAAAATTACCCAAAAATGAAAAATGGGTTTGAGCAGTGGCAAAGAAAAATAACTTAGTAAGATTTTCCCGTCCTAATTTAATATCTGGATTTCCCTTCATAATGTAGTCTACCGCTAAGTCGATAGATTCGATGAGGGGAATGTTGGTGAAAAGACTTTCGACATCGAAAGAAACCATGAACTTATTTAGGGTATGGAGTCTAGTGACTTCACTAACAAAAGTAAAATTGTCATGAGCACAGTAGTCATTAGGGATGTGAGGGTTTAACAATGTACATAAATACTTAGCCAGGTTGTAATTATAGGTTCCAATCGAAGAAACAATGGGCCGGAAAGGAGGTGTCGAAGAGTGATCTTGAACCTTATGCATCTTAGGAAGCCCATAAATTCTGGCTGGTTGAGATCCTGCTGGATATAAATGGTGTTTTCAATTTCATCATTCTTCTTCAGGTTGCGAAGAAACCGTTGTAATTGGCCCTCCCTTAGGAGAGTTGGATCATCCTTAAGTTTCTTGAATTTGGACGAATCCGAGATGATGTTAAGGATACTGCTATCACAAACTGTCCTGTCCAAAATGACCACACCATTCCCTTTGTCAGGTTTCAGAATGACAATGTTCTTATTCCTTTTGAGACTTTTCAAGACGGAGTACTTTCCGATCATTGTGAGATACACGATGAGAGGCGATGTAGGAGCTCGCAAGATGCGATAATGCAGCTTGGAGCTTACCAGTTTGACCACGATCAACGATTTTCTTGAGCATGGAGCCATGAATAAGTTCGAAGCAAGTATAGATGTCAGACTTGCGTATAGATGGAGGGCAGATGGAATGAGTCAGACCATTTTTGAGTGCATCGCATTGCTCAGGGGACAATTGGTGGGAGGACATGTTGATCACTGTTTCGTCAGCATTAAATGGCATAATTGCGTGTCGGCTCAAATTTCGAAGTTTCTTGGCATGTGTTTCCACTATCTTAGATGATAATTTGTTAATGTTGCTCTGTAGAGCGTTGCGCAAGAAATAAAATAATAATAATAATAAAGATTCAGTAAATTCCACCTGTAAACTGATTGATATGACTGTCCCATCAGATAGGAACATTGCATTGAAGGAAATCGAAAAGAAAAGCAAGTATAAAGATTTAGAGGTTGAAATACAGAGAATGTGGCAGATGAAAACCATAGTGATGCCTGTAGTTGTTGGTGCACTTGGCACAGTAAAAAAAGGAATGGTAGAAAACATCGAGAAAGTAGCAAAGAGTGCTTCTGTGACAGAGATTCAAAAGATCTGCATGCTGGGATCTGCGCGAATCCTCAGAAAGGTGCGTACTATCTGAAAAGAAAGATTGACTTGAGTGACTGATGCCCCAGGTGTGCATGGTTTGCGC
>NC_090880.1:7084540-7107040 GCF_036669935.1 Montipora foliosa
GTAGCATGAAGTGACTAGGATTATTTCTACTCCCCCCTGGATGGTAAAGGTGCGATAAGATGATCAGGTACCCGGTTGCTTGGTAACGGACGAAGTCAGAGTCCTACCCATACTTTTTCTACCTCGGTCAAGTTTGACCTGGGCCTCATTGTTCAATACTGAGATGGGTAGCGTTATCCACCATGAAAGGGAGAAGTGATCCTGTATTTGTCTCTTATCAATTCAGGTCGCTTCAACAAGATTCGAGCCTATGACCTACGAATCCAGTCAGTTGGGAGAAGGTCAATTTGTCGGGCCCATTTGTTCCCGTCCCGTGAAGGACTCGATATATGAAATGAATGTATATTTGAAGTGCAGGTTATAGAAGAATGAGACAAATGATCCTCTCACTTACAGCTGGACAATTTAAGCAATTGTTTCTTAACGACACCTGAAAAATTCAGGTGGCTTTACGTGGGGCTTCATAACTCAGTTGGCGCCAGGGCATTGCACTCATTGGCATCCCAGAGGTCCTTGGTTGGAATTAACCTCGTTAAAGCCGCCTGATTTTTTCAGGTGTCGATAAGAGAAATTTGCTTAAATTACTCTTTGTTTGTCCTCCCAAATTTTACATAAGCATTGTTTTTGTTTTCTCTTGGGACCATTGTAAGTCCCAAGAGAAACTGGAAACAAAGCGTACGTAAAATTTGGAGGGACAAACAAGGAGTATTATGGTATTTTCCGAAGTGGCCTATATCCAGTACTTCAAATATTTATATGTTATTGGGCGATTTAGTTTGTAGTATCGTGGGATATTTTTACGAATCTCGCTGTATTTTGGCGAGCCCGTATATCCCACGCGATACTACACACTAAATCGACCAATAAGCTATTTAGTACCCATCTTTTTCGCGCTATATTTTAGCAAGTGAATTGTAAACAACCGAGAACGTGTTACAGATTTGCACGTGAGGTGGGGCAAACGTCAGCACCTCAACCAGTCAAAGCGGTTTTCTACTGTATATCGTGGGATAGTTTTACTTGTTTCGTGCGTTTTCTGTACAATAACTAATACAGATGGATAATAAATACATTCATTCCTTTCATCGTTATTCACTGTCTAGTAGATTAGCTGCAAACACCCCTGTTTGGTTGGTCAGTGTTCCATCCAATGGATAGCACCATTTACGTTGCGGTATTTTAAAGATTTGAATCCTTTAACATTGATTGATGTATGATCTCGGACGCCCTGATCTTTCTCTCCAAAATTGATCGTAAGGCCTAGACCACCGAAAGGGATATCATGACAACCACCCATTAAACACACTGATGGAATGACATGCACTAAATAAGACCTTTATCCCTTTTTGTGGGAAGTTAAAATATTATGGGATGCAATCATACGAGCCGTAGAAATATTAGCAAACTTTTGATACAATAACAGCAAAGCATGCAACCTACCTTCAGAATTCGTAGCAGTTAAGATAAAGATTGCGGAAAGGGCTGTAATTAAAATAAGCTTCATTGCGATGTTTTGTCCTTTGTGTCCGCCTAAGAGTGATCAAAGAAAGTTGAGTTCTGAGTACGAGAAATGCCCATTGAACGGTTGAATTAAGGGGAATTAGATATTTCTAAACCCTAAATGATGATGTGATCATGATTATGATTTGCTTTGCTATTTCACTACGCTTCAAGGCAGACAGCAACATCGGTGAACGTTGATAAAATTAAGAGACAAAACTAATATTTTTATGTGCAAACAAATTAAGGCGGTTGTTTTGTTTGAGCGAGTTCTGAACCTATGTCATTTCCAATGCAAACACTTAATGCTCTATTTGAGGTCGCCGCCCTCAAATTAACTTACATTTACGAACAGCCATAATCCTCTTAGTTTGACAAAGGGTACAGTGTGACAGAAATATTCAAAGCCAATTCATGTATTTTGCTCAAAATTAATGAACTCAGAGCAATATTTCGCTTTTGTCCTCACTGTATCCTATGAAACCGTCAATTGGACAAACGAGAAATACAAGCCGCAATCATCCATTGCATTATTAATTTAAGTTAACGATCAGGTCCCAGTTGATCGAAGACTGGATAACTATGTCACTATCGGACAGTTCCAGTATCTGCAAGGATTTGATTATTTACTCACGCATCCGAAAATATGCGGACTGCATGCAAACACAGTTAGGGCGTCCGCCAATGGCGGGTTTAACGTGGATAGTGTAATGGGATAAAGTTATCCAGGCTATGAACAATTTGGGGCCGGGAAGCGAAGGTCACACTTCAAGACAAAACATAAAAGCTGGGAACTTTAGAAGGAAATGCATTCAGCTAAATAATGCTAACAATGCTCTCAGTTCGTGTTATCTAAGAAAAACATCCTGCTATCCTGAAAGAACGTCATCATTTGGTGCAAAACGTTCGTTTCATCCAAAAAACGCAACTTTTTGCGTATTTGTTCCGTGGCATCGTACAGTGTAACTACTTCATCGGTGATACTTTCGTCAATATACAGGAAGACGGGTCTTTTACCCGGGTGATGCTGCGTTCGTCTATACGTGATTTAACACTGATTAATATCATCAGTTGTCGAATTTTGTGCTGCTTGGTTTTAAAAATGTCATATTGGACAATATTTACAAAATAGTAGCCTTTTCTGTGTCAGGGGAGTAAAACCTACCTCTGCCTTAAGCGTTTTCCATGGGCTCTCATCCGGCGAGTTGTGCTTTCTTCGAAGGTTCGTTGACAGTATTGCCAACAAAATTCTCTGTTGACCCGCCGACTAAAACGGACTAGTTATATCAACTACAAAACACTTGATAAACAGTATTAATTCCCTTCAAAGGAAACCGAACTGCACATGCCTACATTGCCATATTTTAACTGGAAAAGTGTAACTAACATACCTTTCTCTTCGAGGTTAATTTTTTTTTCATTCGTTCATCACTTGTTCACCTTTGTGGCTAAATTATATTAAATTGTTGTCTTTAACCGACCTCCCCAGAAGTAAATAAGTAATTGAAAAAATCTGGCGTTGGTGTTTCCGCAATGAAATGTCATTAGGTCTTCACTTAAAAAGGTGCGATATCCAAGTCATTTGATTTTGACTCAAAATCAGTAATTTGTTCGGCTTTTCGGCGATTGTTTCAAACTCGAACAATGTAGCCATATCGGCAAAAGACTTCTTCAGGACATCTTTAATCAGCATACGTTTAATGAGACATTTGGTATCCGGAAAAGACGTGGCACATCAAAGTTCATGAGGATTTCAATCAAACAGAAATGAAAACATTTTTATGACGATTCATCGCTTTAACAATTTGGATCATTTGTCATCGTAATCCTTATTTATCAGTGGTGGGAAATGCCAGCTGCTGCCTTGCAGTGCTCATTGTTCATCACATCAATAAGTTTTGAAAGGTCTAATTTTCTTTGTTGTCGCTGATAAGGTCTTCTGGGGGATATTGTTTGGGTCCAGAAAATTCGATCAGCTGGCCTTTAAAGAAAAAGAAGAGAAACTGATTGTATACAGTTCCATGTCTTAACATGCTGCTCTTGACTGATCATAATTAAATTCTATCACCGTACCGTATCAATACGCTTGAAAAGTTTCCAACTTTAGTAGCATCACTCCTGTACTTGTCACCCTTGATGTGGCAGCATCTTCATGAAATATTCTTGTTTTATATAAGCACAGAAGAAAGACATAATTTACAACGTATTGCTAACGTACGTCAGTGGTGCCAAAGTAATACTTAAAAGAAACAGTTACTATCTTGTTATCTGAAAGTCAGCTGAATACGGTGGACTTTGTCGAGAATTAGCTCTATTTCTTTAACCTTTTCATTGTTTACTCTCTTGAGAAACTGAACACGTTTCTTTAACTTCGCACACAACATATCGGCCGAGGGCGCTTCCTTTTTTGCCGGGACAGGAAAAATAAGTTATCGTGGTAATTGAGCTTATCCATGTTTCTTAGTATCGCTAGCGACAATAACTTTCTTTTTCCTATTTTGCCGCTTTGTCAGTGGTTGATTTCTTCTACAGAGTGGGCGTGCGGAATTCTCTTTGATAAAATTACATTGCTACGGATTTGCAAACTAATTTGAAAGCCGAGACTTCATTAAAAATTAAACCGTCTGTTTGTCCTCCAAACCGGCCCAGAGCACGGTTGCTTGAACCAGTTGCCGAAGTGACGAGAATTTCACCTCTATCAAGACAGCGTTTTGTTCAAACTCTTCAGACGTTCTTTGAGTTTTTTAATTGTCAAAACCTCCACAGTTACCCTAGTTAGTGCCTTTGTAAACTTTCTTGTTGTTTTATTAAACCTTCTGATTCAGTTTCTGTCGACTTACTTATTATTATTATCATTATTATTATTATTACAACACTGGACGAAGGGAAACTGTAGAATGAAGCTACGAAAGTCTAACATCATATAGATCAGGGACAGATGTGCCTGGCTAGGAATTTTACGTACAGTTTGATTTGATCATCACCTTTCGGTGCTGACGCGACTATATATCAAACAGAAGACCAAGAACTGTTGAATACCAGTTTCGTACGTCAATACACATTTTGAAAGTTACTGAGAGAGTCAACAAAATAGGCACTGCTAATTACAGAATATCAGTCAGTGTTTTAAGTATTCAAAATGAGCCAAACCGCAGAATTTGCACATGAATGGGGCGTATTGTTATATGCCATGTCAAAGCTCAAGAATGCCGCTACAGGCTGGGCATAGGTATTATTCTGCTGTTCCTCTTTGAAAACACCTTGTCACCTGATAAAATTGGTACAAACCCTTTCTTCGGGAAAAGTGATCACGAAAAGTAACATTTTGTTGTGAAAACTACTTGTCCAGAGTTTTAAAATGACAAAGCTGTAAATTACTCACCAAGTCAATGTGCGTCTGTAGCCGACGTAGGATGCTCCCACGTGAATACCAAACCACAGACGCCCGAACTGGAATTATCGATCACCTTTCGCCAATCACGTTTTGACATTTTTACCATGGGCTTATTTCCGTTTGAAAAATAACAAGCTAAGATTTCATTAAATTTTCTTTTGCGTGATTGAAATGTTAAAGCTTAGTTTTCAGTGTTTTAATAGTGTTTAAAATTTAAATTCATTTCTCTTTATCTATACATTAAAGTGATTTACATTACAGGACAGTTCTGTCATTATTATCCATTGGTTCAGGGAAATAACATCTTGAAAAAAAAAAAGATTGCTAAAATGGTTCACTTCATTTGAGAGAATTAGAGACATTTTACTCAATTTTGAGTTTCCCTTGACTATTATATTGCAATACGAAAGTACTACACGGGAAAATTCTCATTGTCTGGAAGACTCGCTATATAATTGTGTTTTAAAGTTGTTTCTCTCTTTGCTCACTTCTAGTGTTTTCCAAATTATTAGCACTCTATAGCTGAAAATTAAATTAACGGATATTTCACCGTTTTCATTTGTTGCCAAAACATATATTTTTCTGTGATTTAGTACAAGAAAAACCTCGAAACTGGCTGCCTTAAGTTTCCTAGCCGACTTTGTAATTTGAGAGGTCGATCATAGACCACTCAATTGTAAACAAGTAAACCCTATTACTTACCTCCAGTATTTTTATGTTGCATAAAACTTGATTGTGTTTTTCAACTGGCCCCGCTGTGTTTAAAACAGAGTTATGTCCCTTCCTTTGTTAACTCTCATCGGCTTGCTCGATGTTTAAGGACGGAAAGCCCAATAGGGGCTCTGCCGAGTCAATCGGAAAAACCTGAAGAGGATTTCTCGCTTTAATAGTCGACATGTCTATTTGAGGTCAATGTAGAGGGAAACAAAAATAAAAAGAAAGGAGAAAGAGAGAGCTCTTTCTTCGGCGCTTTTACCATACAGTGTATCTTTACTTTTCTAAATGGTGCTTGATAGCACAAGTGTTATACTAATATTTTTAAAAGTACAAACATGTTCCTTAAAGTCAAAAGTGCGGCTGTATTTTTAAAAATTTCTATACTTTTCTGTTCTAAACACGTTAAAAAGAACCTATTGATAGTTACCCATGCTTTGCCTTCATTGAACTCACGAGAATGGTAAATCACGGTCTTCAAGAATAAAGAACCTTATTTCAAATTTTCAGGCGTTCTGTCCTCTCTCCGTAGAGAATTGCCTTATTTTAGTTGTATTTTGTTAATAATAGATTGACTTACGAGAGATTTAAAGGAAATTGCGACTTCCAAAGCTCCAGTGATGAAGGTACTTAGCCTTTGGAGGGATCAGCTGTAGGGGTCTAAGTGGATCAAAGATTTAAAAAGACGTTTAATATCCCAGTGACTGAGATATCGTAAGGATGGCTGTCCAATGGGTGACAACTTTTCAAAGCTTCCAATTATTTTTCTCTTAGACATTTTAAGACGAAAGGCGTTTATGGGAATTACCATGCCACCCGACTAAATTGTTTCGAAATTTTGCATTTGAAACAAGCATATTAAATTTTAATAGTCTCCTCCTAAATTTGTGAGCAATGAATGAGGATATGGCTGCACTCGATAACACAAATCTATCCCAATTCGTCAAGGACAGAATTTAAATGAACAACTTTAGGAATTGTTATTCTTAACGTAAAAGAAATCTCTAGAAATTCCAAAATAACTCTTTAATAAGCAATTAAAAATCAGCACTCCCGGAAAGACGCAAATAAGCCGCGTTAGAAGACATGATTGTGATTTGAGATCTCATGCGGTTTCAACTGAATGCGCCATAACACTTCATATTGAATTACCCAGTTATCTAAATCCGTTGTGTAATTGCCGAGAACACATACTGCACTTGGGGTGTAAATGGATGCATTCATTTTGCATCAAACATTTATTCGTTAAACTTGAAATCGGATTCTGCCCTCGGTGTATTAAACTTTAAGCTGCCTTTCACTGAATTTTATACTCATGCATGAGACTTCGAGAGAAAACCCTTAATTTCTTACTTAAGCCAACTGGGATGTACTCATGACAGTGCCTTGAAGTTCAATCCCAAGATGTCACTTCGCAAAAAAGATTAATGCGGTCTCAGTTCTATATGCTGCGCAAGGTCGGATTCAAACTGCTTTTTAAACCTCAAATGGAAAGCTATTTCTAGCAGACAAAACGTAAAAACGTAAAATGCATGTTTGTCATGTTCGGTCTATGGTGGCTCAATCTTCTTTAATCAATCAATGAAACAAACTAAATATTCTGGTCGTTGAAATTACACTGTACAAAATGTCTATAACTTTTTGAATCGGTGATCTTGAAAGGTATGTCCATTCAAATGACACCAGTGACTTGTCATCTCCCGCAACGATATCGATTTGATAATTTTCTTGACTGTTCCACACTTTTAAATATTTCCCCTCTACCCTTCCAATTTTTCCGAATTTTTAAAGTTTTTAATTTGTATCTTTAGCTGCATTGTGCTGGTCTCTTTCGACCCAATGTTTGAGCACCAAGTTGCTAAAAAGTCAGCTTTCTATGACAGACAAGAAGGCACTTGTTTGAAATAGTCAGAAATCATCTTCAGTTGCATCCCTTTCAAAATTGTTGAAAGACGGTAATGATTACTCAGATATTGTTGCTATGGAAATTACCTACCATAACTACTCTTCTTGAATTTAAGTCTTTACTGTGATCCTGTTTATGACCGGGGCTGAAAGTGAGAGCGGCGAACTTGCTGCTTACGCTATTTGGCTACTTGGTGTTCTTAAGCCGATGGCCGATTTGAGCGCCATTTTTTTGCAATTTAATTGTATTTTGTAGCGTTCTGGAAAAGCTGTGGATGTGAACCATGATGACATTTGCTTCGAAATGCATCCATAATCGTGCAAGTTTTAAAAGGACTTGTCACAATAAAATCGCCGCTACCTAATGCTTCACGTACACGTACAAAGACCACATACGCAGACTGAAAACCCGGAGGGAGGGGGGGGGGGGGGACAACTTTAGGAATTTCTGGGTGGGGATGTGCCGCTGGGACCCTGGAACCCTTAGTCTATACCAGAGCTTGTTCAGCTGGATTTTGCTACCCTATACTAGAGTAAACTCCCACCGATTTCCGGCTAAAGTCCGATTCTTGACAGTTAATAATATCCAGAGGTGTTTCATAATAGCCATTTATTGACACTGTTGAGGCTGAGTTACGTAAACTTAAACTTTGCCGATTTGATTTTTTTATATTCTTGAGTGGGAATTTCTGGTTTCCTTAGTCATGATAAAATCTTCAACCGACTGGGCAGTTTCGTGAAAAATGATACCCTATTCTAGACCGAAAGGCTATGATTTATATACTCTATCCTAGAGTAAGCTTGAAAACCATACCCTTCACAGCGGCACATACCTATATAGTCCATATATGGCAGTACCCCCCTCCCCCCGGGATTGAAAACGACGCAAACGACTGAGTTCTAATAATGTTACGTGATGACGCCAACACATTTTGCCCTGGTTCTATAAATAGTATAGTTTTAGTTTAATTTGGCCAAAGAAATGACAGCACGTAACTTTCTTTAAGCTGAAAAGAAGGAAGTCCTAAGAGATTAAACAGATAGGCATCTGTTATTGCTTTTTGCATGAATACCTTCAGTATTAAAGATATCCTTTGTTCTCTTGTTTTAAAACGGTCAGTTGACTGTTTTATTATTGAGCAAATGTGTATTCAAAAAGCGAAGAAAAATTCCTAAAATTAAAGGAACACGATGCAAAATGCGATATTTTTGTCACTTATAAAAGTTTCAAACTAACATGCGGATAACGAGTGGCCACAAGCATCATTATGCATATGTAGTGGACACTTTCAAACCGTGAGTAATTATCCCTTTTAACATCCACAAGAAATTAGTACTTAGACAAATTTTTCTAACAGTGCATTAAGAGGACCTTAGAATTTAATAGTTTGGCTCTAATATTGATCTCGATTTAGTTCCTAAATTCGTTCGTGCAATATCCTGGTCAGTTTGTGAATCTCTCCTGTCATAATGTCATTACTTTAAAACATTTATTAACAACTTTGTCATTTCGAGACGTGACCCACAGAACACGCGGAAAATGCCCAATTTTGTTAAGTTTGTGCGTAGTGTGTTTTACAAGTATCGCCGGATTGAAGTTGTTCTTCAAGTCACTTTTGAGAGAAGACTACCTGCTGGTACCACTGTAAGCAATTAAACCTTTTCCCCTGAGCATGGTTAAAGCGACCGTTTTACCTTATTTATTTTTTATTTTAAGAGAGTTTTCGCATTCAGTTATACCAACTTGAACGCCATGAAAGCAAAATTTAAGTATTACACTAAGCTTAGTACAACTGCAAAAAAAGCAAAACAACTTGCGTTCCCTCACTGAGTTAGCTGAAGTTTTATAACTGTCCTGTAAAAAAAGTCCAAACTGAATTTTTTTTATTATCTGAGTGTCAATGAACCAGCAACAAGATTATGTCGTAGGAAAGCCTAAAAAAGTCAAATCGGCTGCAGTAAAAAGGACGGCTCGACAATTGAGGAGAGATGTAAATAAAACTTTCCTTTAATTATGGGACTAAAACAAATGAGATTTTAACTCCGCTCCGATTTTAAGCCTTAACGTTTACAAGAGGTGATACAGAATTAACACTGAGAAGAATATTCTTCATACCTTCGTATCTCTTTGTTTACCGCCAGAACTCATAGTTTCTCCTATGATGTCTGAGGTCAGTAACGATCATAAATTGTGATGTTTCGGCGGTTTTTCATTGTGCCATTTTGAAAAACTAATTGAAGGTCAAACGCCTCATGTGCACCTGCGCTCCAAGATCCTCTAGAAGTTTGAAGGAGGGAGGACTGCTGTCTTGGTAGAGAAAGATGAATTAATTGTTTGCTTTTCGAAATGTCAATAATTGACCCAATTCTGTTATGAAAACTCATCCATAAGAAATACCTTGTATATTCGACCCAGAGAAACCCCCAACGACGGATCGTTTCCAAAATTACATTGGTCTAACAACCGGAGTTGAACTGTTGATGATTTTCACTCCATGACCAATGACTCTTTTGTTACGAGAATTTGCTTGTGGATATGTGGATGGCAAATGAAATGATGTCATGGGGCGTCATCTTCATATTAAATGAATATTTTAAGGCTTCCAAGCTACACCAGCACCCATCACCGCCTTTTATTTACTTTCACATCATGAAAAAAAGCTTGTTTTACTGGATTGTGGCCGACCCTAGAAATCGAGCATCGTTCTTATCAAATAGTCGCATTTGTATTTCTTTCATTATCACAAAAGCTGAAAGCGGATTAATTTGTGCATGCGGAGAATAATTCAGATTCTGAAGACGTGGGAAGTAGTTAAATGTTTGTTATTTGTCCATGGGATAACATTTTCATTCGTCAAATAAGCTTTGCTAATACTTAAATACTGATCTTTTATGCTTAATCCCATCTTATAACAAACAGCACATATTCGTACAAAACCACCAAGTTGGTTATACTCGAATCCGTTATTACACGGCTTCTCTCACTTATTTTAAAAGAAAACAAATATTTTCATTGAAAAACACAATTTAAAACTACTCGCTTAGGCAGAAGTAATGTTTTGAATTGATATTTCTTTCGGACCAAAGCGGTTTTCATTCGGCGCCTTCTACTTGCATCCAGACAAAAGAGGATAGATAAATTTTACTATAAAAGGTGTTTCCAATAATTAATTTTTACAGAGCAATGCTATGCGTAAATGTTAGAACGCGTAGAAAAAAAAAATCGTCAACACTGCGAAAGAATATCTTTGATAAGCAAAACGGAGCTATCAATATTCCATTCGGTTCTCTCTTTGTTATTTCTCTTTTGTTAATGAGTTTTCAAAAAATGTTCGGCCTCGCGGTTTGCGAATACATGATAAGCCAAAAATGTTTTACCGCAAAGCAATTATGGGTGTGTTTGCGTTAAATTATGCCACAGTAAAAAAGGACAGCTCTTTCACATGTTCGCAACATCTAATTTTTTTTGCTATTGTATATTTTCCCGAATAGGGACCTAAGATGAGCTCTGCTGCAAATCGAGTTACTCAATTGCGCGTTTTTGCTGAGATGCGACTTCGCACGCAGTAAGCGTAAACAAGCATTGGTCAGCCATCCTCTTGTTACATGTTTAATTTAGGTCTAGGTAAAATTGTTTGAATTGATGAAGTAAATTTTGTCGTTTCTTTTTTTCTTGTTCATCTCAAAACTTGTCAGTTAGTTAATCTGTTGTCACGGTATAAGATATTAAAGTCTCTCTCAATAGCACAGGAAATGTTTTTCTCCGACTGTTCCATTTAATCATGATGCACTGACAAGTTTTCGAAGGCTCGTTCACTTTGGTAACTGTGTTATTTATCTTAAGCTTCATGCACTTTTTGTTCAACTTGTATAAACATAGCATGTTTCACCTGTGAGGTTTGGTCATCATCATTTGCTGGCTATCGCGGATCGAACTCTTGTTATTATTCGGAGTCAGTGCCGTTTTAAATATTAAAATACTTACAGTAAGTGCTACGATACGAAAAAGTTTTTTTCGTTTTGCTTTACCCAACAATTTAATTCTCCTTCTTTTGAAATTGAATTTTCTTATGTACTGCGAGTGTTGATTCTTGCTCTGGTTATGTTCCAGTGATAGATTTGTTAAGCAAACCTTTGTTTTTGTGGGTAAGCGCCAAAGTCCATTTGTCAGAGATTATAAGTTTTGTTATGTTAACTGCATTTGGCTTTTTAGTGGTATGGCATTACCTTGGCTTCTTCGCTTCGAGGGGCCTTCTTTGCTATCCTGTACAGTAGCTTTTGGGACACAGTTATACCCCAGTTGGCCGTGATTCACGCCTCACAGATGTCACAAATAAATAACTAAATAAATAATAAATAAAGAAAGACATTAATAAATTTTCGGTCTCTATAACTCTTCTTCCATAAAGCCAAATTCTGTATAAAAATTGTGCAGAGCAAAACTAGATACCGTTAAAATTTATATCCTGTGGATTAAAAGTGTGTTTGTTTTAGCCGTTTCCCTCCTGATAATTATCATCCTTTCTTTGCTGTTCTTTTATGAGTTTTTTTTTCCGGTGAACATGTGTTCCTTTTAAAAAGCGGCTTTCAGCAATGTTTACGTTAGCTCTGGATTTGTTAGTTTGGGCTTAAGAGCCAAGATTCATTTCCAGTCATTAATAATCCCCTTATAACGTCATTCGTGTTACGCTTTGTTAGACTTGCATATATCATTTTGAAGGTGTATTTCAACTCTGAGTTTAGCACTTTTGTACCTGACCGTTGTATCTTAGATGAACAATAAAGCTTCAATAAATATATTGTTCAAGGGTTGAACATCGATCAAGTAACACCGTATCGGTACAGTCTTGTTTTCAAAAAGTTGTTGTTTTTTCTATACTTTCGTTTGGCGTTTTGTTGTTGTTGTTTTTAAGAGAAAATGTTCGATTCGATCGGGAACCACTTTGTCGGTGCAGCTGCGGGTGTTGTTTTTTTTTTCCTCCATTGTCGAACCAAATGCTCTTGAATCTTTCTTGAGAAATATTTTCTAACGATTGCTTTTCAGACATCTTTTCCCTCTAAGCGTTACCTTGATTATTGCGGCGGCATCTTCAAGACCTATCCTGATGGCAATGAGTTCGTTGGCGTGAAAAGGTAATTCTCACAACTTTGCAGACACACGTCTTTGATCTTAATGTTTCCGCTTTCCCTCAGTAATTATGTACTAGCATTTTTTTAGCAGTTCATTTCTCATGGACACCTCAATTAGGGCCGGAGTGAATTGTTCCATGATGTGTCCGTCGTAATGCGGCCAGATTTCAAAGGCTTTGCATGGCTTAAGCGAAAGCAGGTTATAACTGACGAGTTTAAATTGTTAAGATAAAGGCTATTACAGCCATTAGGGACCCCAGTGAAGGTTCGTTTTCATCATCTGGCTAAACGCACTGATCTATATGAAAAGTATCACGTCTCAGGCAGAAATTTTCATAAGTAAAAGATACAGTGGAAATTAAATTGTATCTCGATATAACTGAGGAGAGTACTTATTTTATCAGCCGCGGCTTTAATTTGAGCTGGGAATATTTTTTGTGGTGCCACTTAATAGTGCTCAAAAGTGATCCCTAAAAGGCCCAGTTTTTTAAACATTTGTTGACCCTTTTATAGCATTTTAAAAATCTTCCCGTTAGGCCTAATATGCCATTTTCGAAATATCAAATATTCAGCTTAATAGTGAGGCAGTGAGGACGAAAACAATAGAAACACAATAGAAACACAATAGAAACATCCACTTTCCATTGTCTTTGTCCTCTAAACCTCTCTTTCAAGCTGAATTTTAATATATCGAAAAAGGCCAATTAAAAATCCTTAATTATTTGTCCTCAAAATTTCTACTGTTAGACGGACTCTTCAACATTTTTAATTTGCGTCGCCTTCTTTTTGCAAAGTTCGGATGTGAGCACAACTGCACCAAAAGAAGATAACAGCTAAATGCTTCATACTGAGTATTATTCTTGGCTTGCACGTGACGTCACTGTACTTTCCATATTTGGGTATCCGCCATGTTGGGGTTCCACCGCGGGTAAAATTTACATGTGTTTATTACGCATATATGCCATCGCTGTGTACTATACGATGAGTTCTTTGGAAAATGAACGCGTCCCCTCGCTTGACGAGCTTTGTAGTAAGATCCCAATATTGTCGGAGTATAGTGCTAAACTTGACGACAACGTAAAACGAAGATACGTTGAAAAAATCGCCGAAATTGGAGTCGATCCGGTCACCATTCCCGATCAACAGTTTGACACGGAGTACCTTCCACCTATCGAAGCGATGGATTTGCTTAGCTACTTGGTTTTGGAAACGAGGTTCTACACGAAAGAGCAGTTCAAAGCATACAAGAGTTTGGAAGCCTACAACTTTGTGGTTTCAGGATTTTTATCAGGCATTCAAGGCTGTGTTGTCGCTGGAAAGCACGTTGTTACAGGAAAAGTGAGACATTCACAAAGAATGAATGACCCTTTGATCTATTTGTGGGTTGTCGCCGAAAAAGACGGAACAGTCAAATCAGCCCACTGCTTAGGGTGCAAAGCAGGGCTCTCGCAAACGTGCTCGCATGTTGCAAGTGTGTTGTTTTATATCGAAGCGTGGACGAGGATTCGCGGTAAGTTGGCCTGTACCCAGGCCAAGTTAAATGTACGTGGTTGTTGCCATCATTTGTAAAAGATGTCCCATATGCAAAAATGCGCGACATAAATTTGACCTCCGCCAGAAAACTTAAAGCGGATTTGGATGAAAAAATCGATAACTTAGGAGAGGCTCAGGCAACATCCTTCACCGGCAGCAGAAGAGAACTAACAGTACAAGTTCCCACGGAGACTGAAATGAACACCCTTTATTGTCTAGACAAAAAATTTTTTTAGCTACCTGGACAGCTATCTCACATTGTAAACTAAATAGTTTTTGAGACACACAAAAAAGCTTCAGGTGTTATTGCTATTTATTTACAAAATAAACTGTTTCAACCAATTGGCCACCAGTAAGGTGTGACAAATTAAAATACTTCCCTTTCATTGCTTTACAAATCGTAATCCTCCCAAGATCTGAAATTCAATTCTCCTCACTGATGACCATACAAATCTTTGTTCTCTGTTCTTGTGAATTTGGTGTAACATAAAGACACTTTCCCATAGTTGGTAATTTTCCAAATTCTTACCTCCTGTCTCCTTGACAGAGTAGTAAAATCGTTAGGAGAATTTATTTGCTAGTCATTCCTGGGAGTGAAAGGTGTAAGTAATAATTTTCTAATGTAGGCGTATGATAAAGAACTTCAACCTAATGGCTTAAAAAACTGCAGCCATTAAGGGATATAAATCTAGTGGTAAACGTCTAAGTACCTTTCCTTTTTGTACAGTTATTAATGATCAATGATGAGGATATCTTTACAAGTAAACAAACTGTCTAACTGGTCATCTGTCATTTGTCTTTTTTCCCTTTTCGAAATATCATTAATTAAAACTGGCTGTTATTGGTTTTACAAGTTGTATTTTCAAATAAATGAACTGGGAATGGCATGACAGGATGAACCTCTTATTGTTATAATTAATAAATATCACCTCCTTGGGTTTAACATATAAAATAGCTTTACAACGACTCCCGGTCAATTTGTATGTTCAAATAAATCAACTGGGAATTACATGACAGGAGAAACCTCTCATTGTTATAGTGAATAAATTTCTTTCAATTTCTTGGGTTTAACAGATAAAATTAGCTTTACAAAAGCACATTGTAACCTTTGAAATCCATATATTTGAAATCCATATATTTGAGACAAAAAATCCCTAAAACCCATATTCAAATTGGCCACACAACCCCATAAGGGACTTCCCCAGGTGGTGGTACACACATTTACAACATTTTAAAATTAAACCAACAAATTTCGAAACAGCATGGTTTACATAAGTACAATGGAATCCCAGTTTTGTAAATCCTCTATTTTTTAAAGCTTCTGATAACTTGGACTCGGAGTCATTTCCTCTCTTAAACTATTTTTAACCATTGATTTGAACTCTCTGATTTCACAAACCAATTTACACTAGCCTTAGAGGTTAACAAAATTGGGATTCCATTGTATTTTGCACAGATTAATCTAATCAAATGGGACAATGGGGCCACATAGATTGACAAGTCCAGAGCAAACTCTGAGTATGCGGTCGATCATAGGTACCTGGATCTCAGGATTTCCAGTTGGATTACAGGTTAAAAAATCTACTGACAAGGTACTCTCAAGAATAGTGTATTTCCTGCGTAAAAGTCCTATAACTCGTTCAACGTGGATCCTAACATGTGTGATCCCCCTTGTTCTTTCAACGTCAACAGGGTCCAGTTGTTCTTTTCCTTTAGTGAATGCTGGAATTATGAGTTTTGCTTGTTTAAGGGCAACACCATCGTGAACAGTGAATCCCCTGTCTGCGATAACTAGATCCCCAGGAAGCAAGTTGTTGAGCAGCCCACAATTTTCCGTGAGATACTTGTCTGAGGTGCGTCCCCCCCAGGCTTCCGAGACAAAGGAGATGCAGCCTTGAGGGGTTATGCCGATGAGGACCTTGACTGTGTTGTGGTGTTTGTACGAGCTGAACGTTTGTGCTCTAGCCAGGAGGTTTGTCGGTTTTACACAAAAAACTTCAAAACAGTCAATAATGACGGTTGTCTTATTTCCAAACGAAAACTTAAAACACTGGGGCATGGTCTTCCAAAGTTCTTCCCTCTCTGGCCACCTGATCAGTGGGGACAACCGCACATCCATGATGACCAGCCAGTGTGCAAATGTCCTTGATACTGTGGACATAGAGACTCCAAATCGGCCAAGTCTTGGTGTGGAACATTGAGTCTCAATTTCATCAGTACCATAACCATCTCTTGAAATAAAGAAAGGGATTGTGTTCTTCGTTTGACATGGGGTGCAACATGACTAAAAGTGGCTTCCAGTACTTCAATTGTTGGCAAACCAGTGTAGAAAGACACTTTCCCGTTATCATCTTTGAAATAATTTTTGTCAAAAGGCTTGCTAGTCACTGACTCAGCAAACAAGTAATCAAACTCTTCTGTTTGAGTTGAGGCATCACTTCATGGGCAGTCCTTGATGGAAAGAGATTCCACGGAGCGATATAAATAATCGAACGCTTCTGTTTGAGTAGAGCATGTGCTGTGTGTTGCTTGCTCGTTGGGATCTGATTCTTGCTGGTCTGTAGGTTGCAAGTCTAAGTTCTCCACTTGGACTTGTTCTGAACTGGTACTTGCACTTTCGATCTCAGCAGCAAAATCAGCAAGGGGAACTCCAGGCTCATTTAATTTCTGCTGCTTCAGTGAACGTTCTTGTTCCTGTTGTTCCGCGTGACGTTTTCGCCTTTCCTTTGACCTCTCCGCTCGAGCCTCTCGCGATTGCGCTTGATGTTGTTCACTTTGCGTCGCCGTTTTGTCATGGCCTAAATTGAGATTGGGAACCCAGTCAATATTGTAACGATCCCACAAAGGAGCTGCAGTTCCAGAATGGAAATGTTGGTCGCAAACTTTATCGCTGTTCAAGAATTTATCCGTAAGATCAGCACGGCTTATTGCAGAGATCCACAATCGCCGTCGCTCGATACTCAATTTCTCAACTTCTGGGCCTTGATTTGTAATAATAGCTGGAACTCGATACAATCGGACTCCCTTACCTCGACCAGTCTTTCTAGAACAGCCAACGATCAGGCACATAGGCATTTTGAGGCAGCGGAATTAGAGAAAATCGCGTTTAGGTTCACGAGTTGGTGACTACGTGGTCAGCACACTGGCCGCCATATTGGTTTTGGAACCCCAACATGGCGGATGAAAATGGCAAATTGTACCGGAAGTCACGTGACTGCAAGCCAAGAATACATGTTTCATACTGAGATGGTGCGTTAAAAGCGCTTGCTGAAGAGCTCACAATTGACGAGAAAAGTAAACTCCTAAGACATTGATGTTAACTTGAGTGATATATTTGGTTTGTGGCGTATTCTCAGAGAGGCTCGCGAAAGAAAAGTTGAGTAGGGTACGAAATAAATATTTAAACCGTAAAATGCGTCAAGGCCTGGTCAAACGGGAAAAGTTTGGCGTTTAAACAACATCATACGTTGTTTGGTGAACGAACACACTGTTATTTTCAAAGAGTTAATTTCACTCCAGTGCTGGAGTGAAAAAGTGGAGTAAAATAAAGCGGAGTAAAATGTACTCCTAAGAGGAGTTAATTTAACTCCACTAAGAGTAATTTTACTCAGTACTAGTTAATATTCAAAGGCAATGACCTTGTCTAGAGTAAATTTTACTCTCCCTACAGAGTAATATAATATGCTGGAGTTAATTTTACTCCTATTTATCGGGATACTGAGTAAAGTCTACCCCACTTACTAATTCTACTTTCTGAGAAAAAAAGTACAAGAGGATTTTACTCCTATTTATGTATTTTTGTAGGGTAAATTTAAGTTTAGCCAGTTTAAGATGTGGAATTGGGGTTGTTTTATTTTTGTGAAATTCACCGATTAATTCTTTGTTTTCAAGGAGTTAATTGTAGTGAAAAAGTGGAGTAAAACTAAACGCAGTAAAATGTACGCCTCTTATTTAGTACTCCACTAATTAACCCTTTAACTCCCAATAGTGCCACTTATAGATTTTACTCTGTCTAACGCCAGACGATTTTACTCGTCAATGGGGAACCCCACGGGGCTGAAAGGGTTAACAACAGCTGGATTCACTCAAAAACTATGTCCCCATTAGCCCTTTAACTCCCAATAGTGCCACTTATAGATTTTACTCGTCAATGGGGAACCCCAAGGGGCTGAAAGGATTAAGAGTAGAGTATACTCCCCTCCAAGTCAACAGTTTTACAGGATTAAAATCCTGTTAATAAAGGCCGGTATCTTTCCACATTTCAGTGAGGGTTAATACGATGAGCCGCTCTGAATCTTGCTGGTTTTTTCGTTTTTAATTGGACGACCCGGTAATTAAAGTCGTTATCCTCCGCGATCTTGGATAACACAGTAGAGAACAGACTGGAAACTTGTGAGCCGTTTTGGTCAGCAGTCACCGGTGCAGCTCTTTACTGATTTCGGCGGGTCTTTCGGTGGTTTGAATAACGATCACAATTTGTGCTGACGAGTTTTTCGTTTGTTTACTCTTTAAATGCTGATCCAAAGCAAGGAAATGCTTACAACAACTCAAGTAAAAAGGTAAGCGTTAACTGAACCATGAGCAGATAATATTTGATGCCTTAGGCCCGATTCAGCCACTGCGTACTTAGAACTTCGACGGACACAAATTAACAAAAGTACGCCTTTTGATTCAGAAGTCGAACTTAACTGGTCCCTCCACAGCAGTTCCAAAGCCATTACGAAGAAAACCAATTAATTTTGTCAGCGATTTTCATGTAGAAGGTAAAACATGGTTTATGCATGATCATGAAGTTCGGCACATGAAACGTTCGACGTCTGAAATCAAAGCCGATCCACGGCCATGCTAAAGCCGAATTCCCGTCTAGGCCAGTTGAAAAGAACGCCTGAGCCATTCCAAATTAAAATAGCCGTTCTTAATTGATTCAAACGTCGAACTTTTCATGTATTAAGTTCGGCTCATGAAAAGTATGGCGTCTGAATCGGGCCTTATGACAATTTAATGTAAGCTTATGTAGAATTCAAACCTTTTACATGCACCTTGAAGTCCCAAATTTGTCAAGCAAGGATATTTAAATTGGTATGTATTTCACAAGAGAAATGAAGCTTTAGATCAAATGGTTAAGCAAATGATTTGGTATTAGAGTGCTCTCACCGCAAATTACATGACGACAGAAAGCAGAAAGCTTCAGCTGTCATTTAAGCTATTGTACTCAATGCAAATAGTATGTTAATGCCTGCATGAGATTGTTATTATTGGTGTTTAAAGAAAAGAGAGCCAAATTTTGATGAGTCTGCTCTTCAAACACTTACACTGTACGTTATAACAGAAGTGACAGTGTCTGACACTTGCAGAGTGCAGACCCCAAACTAACCGTAACTCACAGTTATTGAAAGCTAAACGTTTTATTTAAAATGGGTGCTTAGACTTAAATACTGTTTACAATCGCTATTTGTAGGCAGTCTGCAGTTGTCATACACCTTCAGCTTTATTATTACATGTACCAGCATTTTTTTTGAGACATGTGATATTGAGTGTTCTTATCTGGATGAAATTCTTATGACATCTTTTATCTGTAAGTAGCGGTAATAATTTTTGTTTGGAAATGTGACTGAGATTATGAATTATTTTTTCCAAGAAAACTGAAACTTTTCACTATATTTATTTGTTGATTAACAGTTCAAATTGGAGGTGGGTACAGCTGGGAATTGGTTCATTAAAAGATTGCTGGGAAGTTTGGACAGAGAGTTGGTTACAGAAAGTGCTGAGGCTAGGCAAGAAGATGCCTTCTTCTTGCAACATACAGTACATACCACTACATGTATCATCTATAGAAGAGGAGTTGGAGAAACCCCTCAAAAAGCAAGGTTTTGTTAAAACTTTCATTCGCTGTAATTGTTTTGCTGGGAGCATACTTAATTATCAGCTTAATCTCAGGGTTTTTTTTCTTCTTTTTGGAAACAAAAAGTTTTTAGTTTTTTCTTAATGTAAATTATCAGCCTAAGTTCTGTGTTTTTTTTTTCTTTTTGAAAACAATTTGGTCGCCAAACATTTCCCGTTTGGCCGGGCCCTTACGAAACAGACAACACAGATTCCCCTTTTCAGAGGGCTCAGTTCATTACTGATTTAGAGCTGCAGACTTGTATCATCTTAACCGGTTCAAAAAAAAAAAAAAAAAAGGATGCTGACACTCCAGCCCAGATATTTCCGAACAAATGCCTCATTTAAGGAGGCTCGAAAGGGTTTTCAGCTGAGCACGCACTCGTAAGCCACACACGCAATTCTAAAAGCTGCTCCCGTCAGCTCATGATTCACCAGAAAGAAACAAATACCGCTAATTTCGCTCACCTTTCTTCTAATTCCTATACATATGGAAAGTAAATAGACATATCCTATTGACGAAAACAACGAAAATTGTACACACGCGGCTTAATGGTCACTTAAATCCGTTTGTGTTGGCCTGTAGCTTCACGCGCGTGCACTCGAATGAGCGGGTGACGCATGCATAAATGCCGATCTTGTAACCCCCTCATTTTTCCTGATTTTGCAACTTTACTCGCTTATATCTCTGCTCCCGGACGGTGAATTTTTTTCATTTTTTGCATGTTAGCTTAGATAAAAATAAAACGTTTGTCGTTTAAATTTAAATCCTGCATGTGGGTGAAAAAAGAAATTAGCGACACATTTAAAAACAACTCATTTTTCTGAAAAACTGACCTACGGATTTTGTTGAATTTTAAATGTTTTAGAGATTATTTCTAACATTATTTGGTAAAGCTGAATGGGAAGAT
Organism: Montipora foliosa; assembly: GCF_036669935.1. NCBI lineage: Eukaryota > Metazoa > Cnidaria > Anthozoa > Scleractinia > Acroporidae > Montipora > Montipora foliosa. The sequence continues at coordinate 7,105,508 of NC_090880.1, forward strand.
TTCGCCGTCCCGTTTTTTAAAAAAAACAATATATCTTGATTTTAAGGCTTAAAGAAATGCCTCATATCGTTGCCACGGTAACGTTATTTTGGAGGAAAATGTGATGTGAGAAATCTATGATGGGTACTTAATACCCTGGCCAAATTTTGTCTTGATATGATTATTCTGATAGTACTGTATCTTAAAAAAGACTATGTTTATTTGTTTGAAAAAACGAGAAACTATTCGAGCCTCCTTAAGTTTCAGTCCGGTTGGTGGAACGAACTTTTGGCCAACTTCGCCCCCGTCCCTCTACCCAAAAGAGAGCGAGGTTGACTTTAAGCCCGGGCTGAAGCTCACCAAGTGATTAGGCCCCTAAACCTTTAAGGAGGTTTTTTGGTTACTCGTGACGGCAATAAATTCACATGGGCTGTTAGAATCATAGGCTCCCCAAGCTGAAAATACGTGGTGTATGCGACAGTTTGTGTATATAGAGAATTGTATGGGAACATCACCGATCGTAAAAAAATTGTGTAAATAACTATCTCATTTGAAATAAAGTTTTCCTACCTCAAATGTGTGACGAACTTGTCTCTTTTGCCGAGTTTAGAGCCATTCTGACGCCGTTTAGTGAAGTTATCCGGAAGACCGTTTAGGCCGTTGCTAAAATAATAGGAAGGCCGACCACTCCATCCATCGCTGGCCAGACCTCACTGCACAAATCGTTTTCTCCTCAACAGGAAAAGTCCCGAATCGCTATAAAAACAACAGTTCCATAAAGCCCAGTAAATGTCACTCCAAATACGTGTGTTTCGGCGGCCGAAAGACTCAAGACAAACGAAAACTTTGCACGACCGTTGTTGACTGCCCGGTCACAAGTCAACAACGGTCGTGTTGCCAGCGCGCGGTCACATTTAAATGGTCCAATCAGAGTTGAGGCTGAAACCATCTTGCGAGTTTCCGTTGTTGACGGGCCGTTCGCAAGCCTCTGAGGAAAGCCGAAGAGGTGAATTTTAAGGCAAAGTTTTCGTTCGTCTTGAGTCTTTCGGCCGCCGAAACACACGTATTTGGAGTGAAAACTTTGAGATAGTTATTTACACAATTTTTTTACGATCGGTGATTTTCCCATACAATTCTCTATATACACAAACTGTCGCATACACCACGTATTTTCAGCTTGGGGAGCCTATGTTAGAATTTGCTCGTAGAATACGCAGAGATACAGTAGGTGAAAAGTCCACCATTCCCAGTTGTTAGTCGGTTCGGTAATATTTCATCAAAACAGATACCTTAAATAAAAAGGTTCACCAGTTCGACACAACGAGGTAGGGTCCTTTTCTTCCATTTTGTGGAAACTATCGATCAATTCTTTATCCGATATAAATTTAGGGTCGTATATAAATCAATTCTTTAAATAAGGAAATCCACAATTCATGCAGTCTATTGGTCCTTACTTGTTTCGGAATCAAAGGTAAAAAACGTTTTGCTTTTTTTTTATCATTGCTTTTCTGTTCTTTCTATCTAATTAATTCGACCTCGAAACGCTCTCGGTTA
>NC_090880.1:7114540-7127040 GCF_036669935.1 Montipora foliosa
TCGACCGTCTTGACGCTCGGAAGAGGTGGTTTTTGTTTTTTCAGGAAGAGTTTGCTGTGTCACGGAAAGCAGAGTTGGTTTAAATTGGTTTTCCGTATACATTGAACACAGCTGATTATTCAGAGTTGACACTCTTTCCGAGCTTTGCTTTAACCGGCACCGAAGCAAACGATTTCACATTGTCGCCCTTGTCTTGATAACTTGACCTTTCACGTACAAAATAGGCTTTTCGCAAGTATCACAACGGTATCCAACAGCGAAATGATGAGAGCAAAATTAAGTGCTCCAGGTGACCTTGAAGTTTGTTCTTTACAGTTGTTTCTCTCAAGCTGTCATTTCAAGTCTTAAGCCGGCTTTGTTGGATCGCGAAGGGTAAAATCTCAAGACATTAGTAGTTTGATCTGTCGCTGTGAATATCGACGGTCATTGTCGCATCCAAACACTGCACACCCATGACTACTTCTTAAACTCGAACGATTTATATTTCGAGCGGAGTCGACTGGTTTGTTTTGCCCCCTGGCTATCCCAGAAGTCTTTGCAAATGTAGAGGAAAACAAAGGGGTCTGGGGACGGGCAACTCATTCATTGGATAAAGAAACTACCCAGAATACTGAGTCGGGACACTGAGAAACGAGATGAGTAGTCAGCAGATTTAAGTTCTTAATTTGGGCTGTGATTAAAGTAGGATAAGAACTGGAAAATAGCCAAAAAAAGTAACTGAAAAATTTAACCAAAATTGATAATAAAGAAAGAAAAAGGTGTTTAAGAAAAAAGCAATAATAAAATAAATAAATAGTACCAGCTAGTGACAGAACCAAAATTGGATCGGGTTGAATTTAGGACAGAATTGAATTAAGAATACAAGGCTAGCATCAAACATACCTACTTAAAATATTTCTACACATTGTCCGCGTGAACAGGCACAAAAAAGACACTTCTGATTCTTCATCCATGTTGAAGGACCCAAGAAATGCAATATGAAGTTAAATTTACATAATCAGTTCGGATGTAAACAATATAACAAGTTGATCTTGATGCTACAAGTCCAGTATTATGTTTAGGCGATATACGTAGAAAGATGTTCTCAAAAAAATCCTTCGGCAGCAAGTTATTATGATACTGAACTGAACATGAATTGGGGTGTATAAATAGTCAACAAATCCACGAGTTTAACAAGGCGTAATTGAAAGACATTATATCATGTGAGAACACTTTCGATATTATTGCTCTGGACCTTTTTCAAGGGGACCTTAACGTGCGGAGCAAATTGACTGACTTTTATCGCAGTGCGGGTTTTCTCGTGTCTACCCACCGGCTTGGTGAAGCTTTCGTGAGTCTATCCTGTGTTTTGGTTCGTATGTTTACTTGTTTCAGTTTATGACGAATCTATTTGAAATGAGTTAGAAACAGATTGTTAGTACACAAAATAATTGAAAACTTAAATGCTCAAATACAATATTTCCCTGGAAGATTCAGTTCACCTCATTCAGCACACAGGCACCGCTTTCTGAAGTGTCAATACTTCTGCATCGTTTGCAATTTTTTGAAATTGTAAGGGATCGAATCATTTTGCTTGATAAGATAGTTTTCAGTGAAACTGCCACAAACCGGTCAATTTTGAAAGCAGGATCATATTCTTCTGCGATGCTCGCCTGGCTAAAGGTTTGTCTACCCGGCCAAATCGGTTACCAAAAGATTTGATATTGAAGCAATTTTGATAATAAGTCACAGTGCTTAAGATTTCTATTCCTATGTTTAACGCCCCTCTGCTTCACTCCTAGGCCAAAGTTGACGTGGATGGAAAAAGGCGGACCATACGTTAAGCGAGTAGAACCGAGAATCGAAATTATTAACTGCAACTTATTAAACTTTTATTCTTCGATATCCAATCCATAGGTTTCTGCCTGTGAGGCTTTGAATGGATAAAATACAGATTAACTAAAGACCTTTTTAAGGCTGTAAGTAGGGTAACAGAAAACATAATTTTGTCACGAAACTAACCGCATGTTAAGCTTTCCTGTTGTGGTTCAAAAATGTGAATTCGAAACCGTGCAAAAGAGTTTTCTATCTTTATGATCAAATCCTTGCTTAAATCGAAGATATATACACTGATTGTATCTTAATTTCAACTATGGTACCCTGGCAAGTTAAAACTGTCATTCTTGCAAAGGTCTGCTTTCTTTGGTCGAGGCTGACATAGCAGTGAACACAACTAGACTGAGTCAAAAGGGACTGAAATAGTTAGTACTTACACTGTATTCTCGTCAAGTTTACTCGTGCCAATGGTTCTCGCTCCTTCTTATCACCTAAACGACGAAGCATTAAACCATTTTATTACTCGATGCACTCGTCTGTCATCTCCTGCCATCACGTTGTGGAATATCTCACTTATGAGCGACAGCTTTTGTAGAGCGACGTTTTTGAAAAGTAAATTTGCATTACTGGTCTCAACCCACCATTAGCTGGTGACATTTATTACGCCCAACATTGCGCTACAATAAAGTATCCTTCATCATTCCACACAGCATGGTTTTTATATGAGTACAGAAGAGAGCCTTGCTCGATTCTGTTTTTCTACATTTCAGCGAAGAAAACCAAGCATTTTATTTCCCTTCCTCGAGATGTAACAAATATTTTGGCTAGTGGTTTCATGTGAGGATGTCAATTTTACTTATTTCACAGACGAAACGTTAAAAATTAAATTGAAAATGTGTACTCACTTGGCGGATCGCTTAACCTGTCAGTCATCTGAGCTGGCGAAAGCAACACGGAGTCGTCAGCTGCTCGCATCAGTCACTGTTTGTAATAAGAGCTAAATTAATGAAGGAGAGTACAGTAAGAAGTGGTGAGCTAACCTGACTAAGCACGCACTCTGTATTACATTTGTTTATTCATCTTCCAGTCTTACATTGTTAAACGTACTACCTTCTCCTCCAATGACAAAACTGCTCAGGTAATTGCTCTACTGTAATTGTCCGACGTCTGAACTGGCACCGACATAACAAATAAACAACCGGCAAATTCACTGACTTAAAATTTTGCTGGTTTCCCAACAGCGGCAACAGAACGATAAGAATTGACCAATTAAACGTTGGTCCAGAACTGTCCATCACGTTTTCAAATATTGTTATAATTGCGACATGAGGGGAGATATCGACCGTGAAACTCACCCTATTCGTCAGCATTGAAGGTAAAAATGATAAAGCCCTCCTCGATTCATTATAGCATAAAAACAGTGTACCGGCCCCTTAAAGGCAAATTAGCCAGTCTGCACGAAAAAAAATTTGTTCACTTTGAACCACCGGTTTTAAATGACTTATTTTTTTGAATCTTTGTTATATTCTTGATGGTATGAAATTAAGGCCTGGCATATTCCGACATATTTTCCCGTTTTATCTGTTGTTAGGAAACAGTAATCACTAAGACGAGAAAGAGTTGTCTACATTCATGCTAATATTAGAGATCTAGTCACGTGAAATTGCCTGTCAAAAAAAGGCACGAAAATTCTCATATTCTAAATTTGCTCTCTCCTATGACAAATTGCTGGATATTTGCAGCTAACTGAAAAGAACTGAGCTTAACTCAGACGGTCTAAGTTTCGATCGCTGATTTTTTGCCAAACTCAAGTTTCACCCTGAAGGCTAACTGAGCGAGAGAGATTAAGCATCAATTTTGCGAAAATTAAAACTGCAAACGTCGGACTAAAAAGTTGCGTTTTTTCCAGAATGAAAGAAGCTCGTTTGATATGAGCTCATTTCTTGCGTGTTAGCAGCAGCTATCCAGACCTTTCAAAAGAGAGAGACGAGCCGTTAGAATAAGGGGCCGATTACATGAGCCGGGCCAACCCGGTCAGCCCGGTATTACATGAGGTGAGCCAGCCCGGCTTATTATTGGGTTACCAAACCCAGTAGGAATCTCGGTTTCATTTCGTGGGTTTTTTTGTTGTTTTTGTTATTTTTTTCCGTGTCGGAAAAAGTCTTGCCTGTCACTCCCCTGGTAAGTGGTGTCTTTGTGCATAGAGTCTTCTGTGCGTATTTTGTTAGGTTTGAGGGGGCTGGGGTAATGCGTAGCTTGCTCTGCACAATCAACCTGTAATGGCGTCGAAAGTCATTGTAACGCGAATGGCGTTTTAGTACATCTTTAAAGAAAATATACCCATATGGAGCTCAAGAATGGAACGTCAAGACAGGTGGTGAAACATAAAGATCTGGAATCTTAAAAGCGACGAGTAATGGACTTAGACAGCGTGAATCTTTCGCCCGTCGAGCCGAAATCAAAATGAGCTGTACTTCTAATATTTCGCCAAGGTGGTGTTACGTACAACACTGAAACCAAATGGAAAATTCTCTGGTAACTTACGGGTTCAACAAAGACAGAGAAGGAATCGAACACCACAAGGAGATCTGTGATCTCTGTTGTGTCTCACAGTGTTTACTGAAGTCGCATCTATTTAAAGTTTGCCTGTCTGTCTGGCAAGTAACATTCATTTTGTCAGGGGCACCCAACGGCAATTTTCGGGAAAATATCTGTTCGGAACACGATTTGAGAACTAAAATTTTCGGAACGTCTGTTGTAACATTTCTTGCTTGCCTGCCTCTCCTAGGATTTTCGAACATCTACAAACTGGTATAATTACCCATTTTAAACGGATATTTACCCTAAAAAAGGCCACCTAGAATTTTCGGGAGCCTTTTCCTGGCTGAAATTTTCGAAAAGGTAAGTTTTGATCCCTATAATTTTCGGATCACTAGACTTTCAGCTAGGAAATCCGAACAGATGAAAAAATTTCTAGGGGATAAAAATATGCCTACATCTACCGTTTAAATACTAAAATACGTTTAACAATGCCATGTTTAAGTGGTTTTGAACTATATTCTCGTTGGGTGCCCCTGTTTTGTACTCAACTCTGCAAAGGTTAAAAAAAATTGGAAATGTGACAGTGAAAAATTATTTGAATGATAGCTTGTCGTCTCTTTTGTGCTTTATTTACGGTCAAGGTTCTTTCGAAAAGGGTTTGATGTGAACTGTCAGAAATTTATTTAATTGCATATGCTTTGTGATTGTGTGTTTCGCTTGCACGCACGCAACTGAAATAGGAAGGGTTTCTTGCCTCTTATAGCAAATATGTTGCTTGTTTCAATAAATGTTTCACTGGAAAATATTTCTGTGAAATTTCTAGCTTTTGTAAATTTATCATGTTGTGTAATTTTCGAGCTTAGCAAATTTGCATACATGCGTTGAAATCTGATACAGGGAGAATTTTTGTGGTAACGCATAAGTCACGAAAATAAACAGGTCTGTTGGAAGCGTGCTTGAGTTTCAACAAAATGACCCCCAAAATCGGCAAAAGATTGTGACGCTGATGAATAATAAAGTAGCTGCTATTACCAAAACGATGAAATTGCCTGGTGATAAATAACCTTGTCTTGGAGAGTAAACTTTTGATTTTCCAGAAACAATGGTCAACCTCTGAGATAGCCTGCGTAGCATGGCGGTTTTGTTTGCTCAGTAATAAAGGCGGGCGAGGACAGAACCGTTCTCGCGCGCTTCGCGCGCGAATTTCGCGGCTTCGCCGCTCGTGCGCCCGGCTCGACAAAACCACCATATTACGCAGACTACCTCTGAGAGTGATCTTTGTGTTGAATTCGAACATTTCTTGTCAAAATTTATAACAATTGAAAGAAAAAGAAAACTAACAAAAACAAAAACCCGGTATCTTGGCATCATTTGACACAGATGCTTCACTGTTTCGCGAGTAAACATGCCGCGGTAACTTGATCACTGCACCCGCTGAATTCGATGTGCGATTTACTCGGTGCAGCCAAAAGTACAATTACCACAAAACAACTAAAATCGCCCAAAATGTTTTTCGCTGATGGTAACTTTTTATATTCATGGTTCAAAATTAATGTTGTTTTCACGTCGTAAATTTTGTTACCGATGGCAAAATATTTTATTCTCGATCGACCGTCCTGAAACTTCCTTCTGCTCTTCTGTGTATCCATATTTATTTACTTTTACATCAATATTTGTTTTGCATAAAGCAAGCCTACAAAATCTGTATCTTGCTTGATTCGCATTCGATAGCATTAAAATAGAATTTTTGGTCCTATGCTTCTGTTACTGAGTGGTATATTTCTTAGGTCGCCCATCCACCCCACCGCACAGGGGTTAACTTCAACTTTAAACAACTGTCAGGTACTGTCAGTACACGCTTACACTTGAGGTGGAAAGAAGTTGCATGATCAACATGTCAGCCCAGAAGTCAATGTTTCTCGATTCCCTTTTATTTTCTTCAATCTCTCTGGGTTCAGTACTTTGCTAGTAACCACATGTCTTCTCAAGGGGCTATTTATCTAGGACTTGATAGACAATACCAAAACAATGTCGTGTACTGTTAGACCTACATATTACGCAAAGACAACTGTCAACAAGTCATCCCAGAAGACAATGTTTTTCACTTCCCATCTATTTTCTTCAATCCTTCTGGGTACAGTACTTTGCTAGTAACCACATGTCTTCTCAGGCTATTTACCCAAGACTTCTACCATGGCACTACAATGATAGACAATACCAAAACAATATCGTGCACTGTTAGAGCTACATATTACGCAAGGACTACTTGAATCTCCTGGAAGACAACACACAGCTCAGTTGACATTATGGAATAAATCGCTGTGTTACTTCACTACCACACGTAAGCAATGCGTGTCAACTTTTTTTAAAGAGGACAGGAATTTCTTCTTTCTGACAAATGAGTAATTCATAGGCCGGTAGCCAGGTATTCAACCTCAGAAAAGGATCTGTTTCGTCGTACGGACGTGTGAGGACCTGTGAGCCAAAGGGCCTCTGCTGGTATGACTTCTGGGTGACCCCTTAAATGGTCTTAATGACCCCCCAACTTGAAAAAATTGCCTGGAACGCTGCACGTACCACAGGCAACCCAGTGTACCCTCACGGAGGGTCTAGTGTTAAATTTAGAATATGTCGTGTGAAAAAAGATAACAACAAAAAGAAGAAGTGGAGAGAAGTTTGTCTCGCTATATCTTCTACATCTTTTATTTAAACATAACGCGGAGGTACAATTTTACACTAACGGAGGACCAATAAGGTGTTGTCTATGAAATAATAATAATAATAATAATAATAATAATAATAATAATAATAATAATAATAATAATAATAATAATAATAATAACAGATTCCAAACAATTTTCATACTGAGGAATGAGGCCAACTTCTGGGATCCGCTTTCCGCATGATAATATTCTCATGTTGGGGCGGGTATAATGTACTCATAAAAAATGCCGCGAAAAAGTAATTCCTAGCGATTTTGTTTCCTTTTGAAGCTTCAAAGATCGCACGTTTTTGTGCATGTTTGCTTGTCGATAATCTTAAGTTATTACAGAATTATTCACAGCTGTTCATCCTTCAAAACATGTTTCTTCAAACATGTGAGTCCAAAAATCTCTTCTTCCATACCCCTATCTACCATGATTCGCATTAAAATGTGTGGGATATCTTACATTTTTGGCATTTATGTTTGGGCATTTTTCTTTGAGATGTTGTCAAGCCCATAATTACACTGAGGTCTCCAATGTCACTGAACTACTAATACGTCGCAAACCTATATTCGTTAGACTGCTTGACATAATTATTTAAGCAAATAATTCATTCATTCTATCATTCTTAAAATAACTGCAATCCTTTCCCTGGTACTCACTTTCAAAATGAATGTAATACGCTCTATCATGCATTTGCGCTATTTTGGGGTTAATCTTAGGATTAATGGAATATTTACTGGGAAGTTGTTGAGTCGTTGTTCGGGTAGAAATCTTTTACAAAAGCACCGACAAAAAATCCAGGCAGTGGGAATCTTACTCATCCATACCGGTCGGATCATTGATGGAGCGTCCCAAATTACACCATTGAACAGTCCACTCAAAGATTTCGTTGGAGATTCCAGATAACCCCCTCCGTCGTGAACTCTGTTCTGTACAACTGGCGGTAATACAGAGGCTGGGCTGTTAACAAAAACCTCTGGCAAAAGCAAAGGCGAAGTGTCGCCCGCGTTGTTTCAATTTGTGGTAAAACCGGCCAGTTTGTTAGACATTCTGCGTTTCTCTTCAACGGGGTTGTGGCCGTAACTGTAAATTGAATTGGGGTCTGCACGTAGGCCTTGGCAGATTGTGCTAACATAATTTTTGGCATAACGAAATGCTTCCGTGAAGCATACACTGGGTTGCCTGTGGTACGTGCTACAGAAAATCAGAAGGCGCTGAATTGTGTGGTATTGAAATACAGCATTCCAGACTCTGAAGAATAACAAATAAAAGAGAAGCGATAAACATTGGCTTCTGGGCTGACATGTTGATAATTTTCAAGTTCCCTCACAACTTCTTTTCACCACAAGTGTGCCCTCTGAGCATCTGACAGCTTTGTAATACTAAACTTCACTGAAGTTAAGCTCTGTTCAGCGGGGTTAGTGTTAAGGCTGGTTTCCATATGATCGCAGACGATCGCGAATCGCAGATCGTAGATCGCAGAAAGTTCTGCGATCGTCTGCGATCATATGGAAACCCACTTCTGCGATCGTTTGCGATCGTCTGCGATCGTCTGCGATCCTGCGATCGTGATCGCAGACGATCGCAGAAGATAGAACCGTGTTCTAGGATGGGAGACCAAAACAATATACCCCTCATAAAAGAGAAGCATCGGACCGGAAATACTATTAACGCTAACAAATGCGAACTCAGCAAGGTACAGATTTTGTTAGCTTGCTTTATGCAAAAACAAATATTGATGCAAAAGTAAATAAATATTGATACACAGTTTTTAGAAAGAGCAGAAGGAAGTTTTCAGGACGATCGCGGCTCGAGAATAACATATTTACGACATGAAAACAACATTTATTTTGAGCCGTGAATATAGAATATAAACAATTACGATCAGCGACAAACATTTTGGGGGATTTTTGAAACGTTCAATTTTGTTATTGTACGTTTTGGCTGCACAAATAAATCGCAAAATCGAAAGTGACATCGCCGGAATTCAGCGGGCGTCGTGATGAAGTTACCGCGGCATGTTTAATTGCCAAACAGTGAAGTATCTGTGTCAAATGATGGCAAGATACCGGGTTTTTGTAAGTTTCTTTTTCTGTCAAGTGTTATAAAGTTTGACAATGAAATGAGCGAAGTCAAAACAAAGATCACAATCGCCCAACTGTTGTTTATGCAAAGTCAAAATTTACTCTCCAAGACGCGTACGACGTTATTTATTCTAACCAGGTAATTCCATCATTTTGGAAATAGCAGCTACTTTATTATTCACTGCGTCACAATTCTTCACTGATTTTGGGGCTCATTTTGTTGAAACTCAAGCACGCTTCCAACAGGCCTGTGAACCCTTCCTGCTTACACAGCAATACTAAAAAACTTCTCCCATATCACATTTCAACCTTAAGCTCGAAAATTCAATACACAATTCAATTTCAATTCAATTTCAATTTCAACATGATATTATAATTCACAAAGGCAGAAAATACCATAGAATCCTTTTCCAGCGAAAAATTTATTGAAACAAACAACATATTTGCTCTTAGAGGCGAAAACCTCTTCCTATTTCATTGCGTGCGTGAAGACAAGAAACTCGATCGTATTAAATTACCATGTACTTCAGGTAAATACAGCTCACTTTGATTTCGGCTCGGCGGGCCATAGATTGCTGTCGAAGTCCATTACTCGTCGCTTTTAAGATTCCACCGCCTGTAAATCCAATTGACTTGCCATTATTGAGCTTCATAAGGGTATATTTTGTTCAAAGATCCACTATAACGCCATTCGCGTTACATGACTTTCGACGCCATTGCCGGTTAAGTTAATCGTTCTACTGTGTCCACCAGAGAAATCTACGCATTTCCCACTACCCTCTCGATCCTAAGAAAATACGCGCAGAAGGCTCTATGCACAAAGCCACCACTTAGCAGGGGAGTGACAGGCAAGACTTTTACCGACACGCAGATTTCGACTGGGTTTGGCAACCCAGTAATAAAAAAAAAAACAAACAAACTAAACGCAGACCTCGACTGGGTTTGCCATAGGCAACCCAGTAATAAGAGCAAAATAGCATAATTTTTTAAACGAGCACTGCCACTACATAATAAGAAAATTTTACCACTTTTTGGAGCATAGATTCATAAAATTTAGTAAATATAGTGTATTTTCTACAGAAATAAATTAAAATTTGGTAGTATGTTCTTGGAATGCGTTTTTTAGCTGCGCTAATAGACCTTATTCATAAATGGCTTCTTTTCTCCAAGTGCAAATTAGCCTACCAAGCCTCATTTTAGGGCAAAAATTCTTTTCAATTCACTGTATGGTATCGAGACTTGGTAAGCTAATTTGCACTTAGATAAAAGAATTAAGGTCTATGGTAGTATTTTTGTTCTGACATGCTTAGTTACTAGGCCTCTTTTGGCGAACTGGAACTGGAGGAGTCTGGTACTCTGGTTTTCCCTTCCGGCCTCACGTGGGATTGTGTAAGCTACAATCTTAGACAAAAACCTTGAAACACTTTGAACACTCTCGCACCGTTTTCGTCCCTCTCGAGCTCCCTTTTTCAATGTTGTTGTAGCCAGTGAAACAGTAAAGTGTCGTCTCAACACTGTCCAGGGGAAAGGGGTGTTTCAAGGATTTTTGGCGAGGATTGTAGCACAACTGCCATACGAGTTGATACGACTCCAACATTTGGTGTCGTTATTGCATTCCTATATGCACAGAATCTACCAAATTTTGTGAGCGTAATTTCGGAAATCAGGAGCATAATTTGGGAATTCTGGCATAGTTTTGGCATAACATGGCAAAATTTCCAGCACTTTTAGTAGTATGATATGCCACTTTTAGGAGCACAATCCGCCAAGGCCTATCCACATGGTCAGTCAGCTTTGATATTTGAGTGGCTTAAATTCTTCGCGGAGGCTTTAGATGACTTTTTTGCGGCCGCTTGAATTCGTCACTTAATTTTCCGTCCAAGGTATTTCTACCGACGGGAACTGTTTTATGCCAAGCGTCTGACGTTGAGTTGTCCTCAGCCTTTGGCTTATTTCCAATACCCTACCTATTCAAAGCCTTCTTCTTGACAGATACCATGTTGGCAACTTCATCAAATTCTTCATTTTTCTCAGTGTTGAAGTTGTCGGGCGATGGTGGACATGCCCACTGGAGGAAATAGCGGCGAAGATCGTTGCGGTTAGTTTGAAGCGACCCCGAGTCATATTCTTTGCTCTCGTCATCCTTTTCCGGTTTTTATATTTCAACAAAAAATATATATATATTTCAGCGGTTGGGGCCTCTCCGCTTTAGAAATGCTGTTAAGTTAATTTCTGTTTTGTACTTTGCCGAGTGCCACGACTGTAGTCGGCGAACATCAATACTTGTAGTTTTATGGTGTGTTTTCGGAAGCCATATTTTCTTTGAAGGCCTGTAGTTCATCGTCTGTATACTCTACGACTGAAACCCTCTCTTCCTAGGTTGCTGAAGAACTTGCGCTTTTTCTCTTCCTTCGGCCATTTTTTACTTTTGCTATAGACTGCTGTCGATTTCTCGTGCTCGTAAGCGTAAGCGGCTTCTTAGAAAATCTTTCGTGGAAATAGTAATTTAAATTTTAAAGCAAAGAAAATCTTCCGTTTCCTTCTTTCGGTCAGGTTTTTGCTTTGTAAAAGAAACGGAGACAATGTTTTCGACAACACAATTGTTTCCAATTTTGAGTGTGTTGCTATGTAAAGCTACGGGTCGCTACGGTTCAAATATCAGTCAGCTTCACTTTCAAGTCACAGTTCCACTCTGAATACCCTGCCTTGGTAGCCAATCAGAGAACAGAATTCTCCCAGCTATGCGAATCTTGCGTTGCATTATTCTTATAAAACCACGCAATAAAAAACAAGTGTCATCTGCTCTGCAGTATATTATATTGTAGTTTTTTTGTCTTTATTGTAAAAGGATTCATAATGGTTGGAAACAATGGCAAATTTGAAAAAAACAGTGGTGTTTATGGATATCCAAATCGCAACCCGTTAATATTTAAAAAGGAACAGGTGAATGAAATGTAAACGAAATATGAATTTGTACAACACTGAATATGCGGCAGTAGCCACGGTAACCTCTAGTTGATAATTTAGGAGACAGTGGGTTTTCAAACAAACAATTTGATTGGGGAAGTTGCCTAGGAAAATGGGGCACTACCTCACATTGCAACCTTTTTTGAATGCCTTCACATTTTAGTTATCTATCATTATTCCGAAGTATATATTTCGTCCTAAAATTTAGCATCCGATATGACATGCATCACTCTTAGGTACGTGCATTTGTTGGGTAACCATCATCTCATTTCTAACGAACTCGTGTAAAAAGGGTTCACTGCAAGATATCGCAATAGTTTTGCTTGGTTTTCCTACATTGAGTTGTAACTCGAGGCATAATGAATATATAAGTGCGAATGTTCTT
>NC_090880.1:7137040-7139540 GCF_036669935.1 Montipora foliosa
CTGAGTCAGAAAGTGAGATTAGGTTAGAAAAAGTAATACTTTGCGAAAATTGAAGGTTCTTTTATTACTAAATTTCCGGAATAGTGCTATATTTAGCTATATTTTTATCAAAATAAACTTTAAAATCAAGGAATCGATACCTTGTCAGGTGCAAGCCGCCTCCATTTTTTGGGTCCTTTGGTCATTTCACGGTAAATCAGGTTTCCCTGTAAAATACGTTTTGTTGTCTTTGAAAGGAAAGGGGATGCTTTTGCTTGGCTTTTGAAATCCACAACCGAGGTAAAGAAATCATTTTGCAAATTAATTTTGTAAAGTGGTAATGCAGAACAATCTTGCGTTAATTGGCCTGAAGCGAAGATTGTACGTGTTCAGTACCCCCTTGATAATGAATTAACATTTTCTGATCTTTTAAGGAGCTTATCCCCCTATCACCTTGTTCTGAGGCAATATGGAGTCTGATTTGTCAAGAGCAATATAGGTGTTACAAGTGAAATTTTACGCAATCTTCTTTAAAATGATGTAACTGACCTTAGAAGAACCGGCTGCGTCCAATTTAACAGGAGCTCTGTAAGATCTGTTTTTAAGAGTGAAGATCTTTACAGACTATTCTTCGCTCCAGTTCGTAATTTCGTCAGAGATTCCACAATGCACTGGTTATTCAGTCTCGGTTTTGAAGGTAACCACCTTTGTATTTAAATGGTTGTTGCCAACCATGTTGGCTACTTAAATACTGTGGTTGTTGTAATTAAAACGTGCACGGCTGATTGGAGGAGATAATATAATTAATTGAAATTACCTTAGAGTGGCTTAGTCAGTGGAGTATATTTCGCTTAAACTGTGCCAAATTTATCTCAGCACTTACCCGAGGACTTAACACGAAGACTCTGTTTCAGCATCCATATCGTTTACCTCGACGGTACCTCAAGAATAGCTCTATAAGTGTTTTAAGATGAATTTTGTCGCAGTAATTGACGTCTGGGTTATTATTTATTTTACTGCTTCTATTTAGAAAGCGTATTGACTATTTCTCAACAGGAGCGGGTTGTTAGCCGATTTAAGGCCTTCTCAAAAGAATAACTGTTAGACAAGTTTTGATACGATTTTTGTCTTACTAATGAAAATTTGGGCTTTCAATTATAGTTACTTAATGTGCAGAGGTTTTTGTTCATTCCGTCGTTTAGTCCTCAGTAAATTATGCTTAGACATCGCATTGTTCCTTAATATGACCTTGTTGCTATAGAAAGCTGTGGGACTAGTATTAATTTTTAGGGTTTTCCTCTAACCCATGGACGTGTGGCATTTTCATTTTTTTTCTAACTTTGCCTAAATCGAACCTCTCTTTCTGGAGAGTATATTGATTGCTTCTCAACAGCACCTGCTTGTTAACTTGATGGCCAGGAAACATTATCAATATGACTTTCCTCTTATTTATCAATGCGTGGGCTTTCTTGTTTCAGCCTTATTTTGTCTAATGAAAAGCTTTGTATTTAGAAACCGTTATGGGAAAAGGCCCTTGAGGCCAGGATATCACTGGCTTCAGCCTGGTTTAAGAGAATGAAAACTGACATACAATGTATTTTGATGATAGAGCAGACATTATGTAATTTTAACCTGCCTGTCCTTCTATGGCTTAGTTCGTAGTAATTTCTTTTAATTGTTTACTTAAGGATAAAATCGGAAATTCGCACAAGGCTCCGGCGTTTGTTAGATTTTGAGTTTAAATGCCGGTTCGAGTTACCACCAGCCACAAGGCTAACCGAGCCAGCTCAGTCAACCGGCTTCTTACGAAGACAAAAGGTTATCTGAGCGCTGCTTTCAAGTAGTCAAAAATGCAAAACACATATTTCAATATTAAGGATGAGTGTCAAAGATATATATGTGCAAATAACACATCATTCTGTGAGATAGATTTCATTTTCTTTCCTGTCTGTCATAGACACTTTTTTTACTTTAATCGAATGTGGAAATCTTTGTAACCAATACGTATTGATTTCCAATTCGCTCCAAGATACCAAAACAATGTGAGACTGAGGCAACTAAGAGTGATTATGCATGAAAATTGCAGGCTTTGAAGAAAATGTTTTTGGGTAAACTTGACGTGTCGTATGTTTTCTCTCGTAATAATGTACATGCAAAAATTTCAGCTTGCTCACTGGCTGAGAACACGTCAATTAATCCCAAACAGAGCAGAATTAAATTGATTGACGCAGGGAGGTCGCGAAAGCGCAACAAAACAAAATGGCGGACAGGTTCAGGAGGAAGTAACAACGTTTTAATTCAGAGAAAGAGAGGATGAGGTAAGAGAACTGATCCCCATGCACCAGTCATAGTTTTTAGTTTCGCAAAGTTACTTTAAGTTCTCGTTGTCAATGCCCACGCATTTTAAAATTTTCATTACGTCATTACAACTGGCTAATCAGGTGTCTCGCTAAAAATGGCTATGTAGTTTAAATTAGATATTAAAAAAGTATCATTGGAAGAGACCCATTTATGGGGGATC
>NC_090880.1:7147040-7167040 GCF_036669935.1 Montipora foliosa
ACGTACCGCAAAATACAAATACAATTCGTTCTTTTTCATCTGAAGCCAATCGCACCGATATTTATTTGAACCTAATGAACATTAAATATATAATAAACGAGATATGACGCAAGTGTTATGATAGAAACAGCGGCGTCCCCGTGTTGCGATGCCCCGATTGTACTTTTTTCACTCAGGGATTTTCTAGAAGCAAGTCTCTAGTTAAAGTCGGAGATAAAAATATCTTGTCAGTACAAAACATGAAATGTACGTTGTTTATTAAACACTATAAAAAATTAACGTTTCTTACACCAAAGATGATCACGTCATCACCACTGGGGTTTCTGGAGAATTCCTTTGAGAGTTACCCTGGGCACCAGAGGTTTTTCTCGCGTGCGGCGGGAATTTTCGGTGTCGGCCAAAGGCCGACACAGCTTCGGCCGTAGGCCGAAGCCACGAGCGGCGAAGCCGCGAGAAAAACCTCTGGCACGGAGCGGTGCTTTTTACCGTCCCCGTTGACCTTTGAGCTTTTTTATCGGATTACATTTATGCCAATCACATGGACGTCTCACGTGGACCGGCACGTGAAGAAATGTCAGAAATTCGATTAGGGCATTCAACGGGCAAACAACAATCACAATTGCACTTTTCGGATAGTCGCAGTATCCCATTTGGTTAAGACGTAAACAAAGACCCGGAATAAGCTGAAACAACAAAGAATGAAGGGGTAGTTTCTAAAGAAACTGTGGTGCTGCGTCGGTGGAGAAGTAGTATACAAAAATTTGGTTTATCAACGGAGTTGATAATGTAAATTGACCACCGTACAGAGATTCTAAAAGCTGACGTTTCGAGCGTTAGCCCTTCGTCAGAGCGAATCCAAGGGCTAACGCTCGAAACGTCAGCTTTTAGAATCTCTGTACGGTGGTCAATTTACATTATCAACTCCGTTGATAAACCAAATTTTTGAAACAACAACGATTTACCGGAACCGGTTGGCAAGACAGCAAGAACGTCCTTGCGTTGAATAAAATTAAATACCCCACTTGTTTGCACATCACTTAACTTCTCTACACCGTCAAAACTTTCTAGTACATTGCTTATACTTTCCTTCAGTGCCTTCCCCAAACTTTCACAAACCGCCATCACAACACTTCTGGCAGTACGCTTACGTGATGTCAACAATATTCTTTCACGTGCTGGTCTATTCTTGTCGACCAATTGTAGCGTCTGTCCCTCAGGTGGTCGTTCGGAGCCAATCAGCCGTCCTGTCCAAAATCTGGACCAACTGATCTAACTGAGCTAACGATTGGTTCGACGCTATCAAAGGAATAGCGCTCTGGTCCAGAGGCTTTTCGCGCGGGTCACTATAAAGACTTGACTGAAAACCGGAAACCGCGCTAGAAAAGTCTCTGGCACCCAGGGTATTTGAGAGTTGGACTGGACGAAGTTCAGAGAGCCGTGTTTGATGAAGTGAAGGTGGCATGTTGAGAGAAAATTCAAGTTTTTATCAACTTTGTCATGGTAACGTTGACAAATAACTTTGACAAATAACAGGCCCATGTGTATGAAAATATATGTTTGATTGGTCTACCCCTCTCCGCATCGAGGTACAGAACCACTAGGTAAATATCCAAATATAGGTACAGAAAACGCATGAAGCACGAAGGGATGAGGTTGGTTTAAAGTCGATATCTCTCCCTCTCCAGGGAGCGGTGTCAACAGAATTCGATCATTTGTAAGGCGACTCTGCGGCTTAGGGACCTGCTGAACAAATATCAATGGTGCCGCATGACAGATTGCGGGCTACAAAATGAAGTAGCCGCTATGCATTTATTTCTGCTATTTTTCGCATACTTTATCGTGGAAAGAAGTTTTCAACATACTCCTTCTCCAAAAGGTTTGTTGGAATTCTCTTTTATATGGATGAGGCAGCTTTGAATTTTTTTCCTCGGTGACATTTCAATATTTAAAACTTGTATGGAGCAGATCTTAATTGCGGTCAGACGACCAAATTCTATTAATGAACCTGTCTTTTACTTCTCTCCAAATTTTTAGTTGAAGTTGAAACTTAAGTTTTAAAAAAGTATCAATTTTTCTGGTGACAGTTGTGGCCACAACAGGTTAGAGTTTTGAAAAGAAAACAAACAAAAAGTTGAAATGATTTTACAGTTGATTACTACGGTAAAACGGGGATAGAATACGCAATATTATCATATGGCCCGTACGCCATGACGTCGGGCCACATATTTTCCTGCACGTCCCTCCTACTTACATACTCTTTTTGTAACAATACTGGAACGCTATAAAATTGAGTTTCATTCCACACAGTATCAGGAAACTCTATTCTCAAGCATCCATGTTTTTGTTTTGTTTGTCATTATTCTTCGTTCTCAGTAAGAAACGTCAGATTTTGCTGCAATAGAGTTTAAATTCGAATGGTTTCGTTTTGCATACGGCTTTTTGAAAACTCAGCTAGAGAGTGTCAAAAACACCTCGTGAAATCAATCAATGACTTCTTTGCGATTGATCGGACTTCTCACCGCGATGATAAAAAATAATTTAATTTGCAGTTAATTACTAAAGACGGAGAACTTGAAACTGGTCAACATAATGACCATATAAAAAGTTCTTGTTGAGTCAGTCCCGTAAGTGGAAAAAGCTGACAAAATTGAGTTTAAGCACTAATTTTAAAGAATGTATTTTAAAGAATGTATTCTATTAACTCTATTAACTATTCAAAATTTTTTAAGCCGGAATTTTTACATTGGATACATCACAATTACATCTTTGTGAATTTTGGAAACCATACAGTTGCTTTTTATTGATAAGTTTCATTTATTCTTGACCACTTTTCTCCCTAAATGCAGTTTTTAGTGTCTCTTTTTAATTAAAAGGGCGACAAAATGATAAAACATGTCTTGCACCTCACACGACCACATTTTGTCAACACCCAGGGGTGATAAATTGTGTCCCGTGCCTTGGGGTCCACGGAAAATTAAATGGCTTGTGCATTACAAGAGACCGAGGATGAGGAGAGAGCTGGAACACATTCCTATGCCCAAAAGCTTCGCGCCATGCGGTGAAAGTTGGTTTCGTGCTCATGGTCGCGCAGACAATGATAACCAACTAGGGGTCTTCCTTAAATAAATGGATGACGCGGTGGCCTCATGGTTAGTGCGCTCGACTCCGGATCGAGTGCTCCCGGGTTCGGGCCCTGGCCGGGACACTTTACTCTCACGGTGCCTCTCTCCACCCAGTCTGTATAAATGGGTACCGGCGAATTTAAGGCTGGGGGTAGCCCTGCGTTGGACTAGCATCCCATCCAGGGGGGAGTAGATACACTCCTTGTCGCTTTATGCTACAGAAACCGGGATAAGCTCCGGCCCAATGGGCCACTTCACTCATGACCACGGGCTAAATTTAGATTGAAAAGAATTGTCATGGGAAGAGGCCCATGTATGTTGAACGTGTTCTCTCTCCTCATCTTCTCTTGGTTTTAGATATTATTTTGAAATCTCCTAGTTTCCCTTATAAAAGCCTGAAAATCGTCGCTTTGCTCCAGCGGCAGTAACGTCGAACCAAATGAAAAAGGAAAGCTGATGCTATTTGTAGTACAGATATTGACGACCACCTGTCAGCCAATGAACAGGCAGCAGAGGTGAGCACCTTTGCTCTAGGGGAGAATAAAGTAGACGGTCTTCATGTGGAAACTGCAAAAATAATCACGAGATTCTCTACACACAAAAACAACAAACAACGACATTTTATCATTGAGAAACAATGACAGGAATATATGTATCTACCTGCAAATAGCTATAGCCAATTGAGACGGGTAGAATAGTTCACATCTAATTCTATTAAGGTCTAGCGCTAAAAATATACAGGTTTATGTACAGATGAACTGAAAATAAAATTACAGGTTTATAATGCCAAATAGTTCACTTTAAATGCTTCATGTTAATTTTGTGGAATGTGCATCTTTTGAAAGGTACGAGTTTCAGTTTTAAAACCTGTCTTTTAAAATATGTCTTTCGTTCTTTCGTCTTCATCTGATATTCTTAGGTAATTAATGCACTCCATAAGAGCTAGTTCTGAAATCTAGAAAAAGATGTTATAGGAATGTAAATCAGAGATAAGTTAGAATAAAATTAATCTTAATCATCAAACTGGAAATAGAAGAAACGTAGAGAAAGTTTAAATGTGGGATGTTAAGATTAATAAAACAAGAAATAACATGCTCCCATTTTTTTAGAAAAAGTCATTAAATTCAGAGCTCGTTTTTGACGAAGAAAAAGGTTTTCTCAATTGAGACTGAGAAGCTTGACTCCGGCCATGAAATAATCCATGTGTAATGAAAGGATCGATAAGAGAATGATTTAACTTGATTTTTACAGAGAGTGGTACAAAGTGTATTAATTTAGCAATGACACCAATAGTCTCGCTGATTTTAAGAGTGATGAAGTCTATATGAGTTTTCCACTTAAGGTAAATAAATACAATTATATAAATATACCGAGATAACAGAATCTTTGCATCCAAGAGTAAATATACACCTTTATGAAATATATCAAATATATCAGTATCAAATATATCTATTCTTGGATGGTAGGGGAGTTGACTTTTGTGATTCAGAAATATATAATAGTTAGCTGATTTTTTTATGTTTAGGGTTAATTTGTTCATTGTCAGCCATTCACAAAGCTTAATTAATTCAGTGTTTACTTTTTCCTCTAAGGATAACATCAAGGGTTGAACGTTTAGTAGAGCTAGTGTTTCTCTCGAAAACCATACTGGAATGGTTAAGATTTCAAATGCGTGTACACCAGTTTTCAAAGGCCCTGTTAAAGCTGGAAAGAAGTGAGATAGGTCTATAGTTATTTGGGTCCGCCTGGTCACCACCGTCTTTGTCGATAGGGATAACCTTTAATTTGCAAGTTTTAGTTTTGAAGGGTAATTTCCTAGCCATTCGAGGCGGATCTGGTGTTAGCCCAGTTTTATCAGATTCGTCGATCGAGTTTACAAATCGATTTACGACTCTCTTTTGAAAAGATAATTGCTAATCGCGCATGCATCTAAAAGTAAACGTGTATGGGTAATCGTGTTAAACCTTTCTGAATAGATACGATACGATGCGATAGGATAACTTTGTTTAAAGAGGGGGAGGCACTTAACCTTGTACAGTTTTCTGACTTGCGACCCTCTAGCTATACCAAAGAGGACAGACCACATACATGATGATGATGATGATTGCTCCATCTTCGCAGATGATTGCCGTCTCATTCAGCACCAGTGTTTGAATCCACCCCAACAGCAGTACCTCTTTCATGGCTCCGTAAAGGTGGCTCTTCAAACCAGCAGCTGACTTACAGGGTCGATGACAAATATAGCAGGCTAATGTTAGGGTCTTCACAGGGTTCACGATGTCCTTCTGAGGAAGGACCGCCTTATGCACCAGCATGTGTCTCTTTAGGCCAGCAATTGACTTGTAAACTTTGGTGCATAAAACGCGTTTAGTCGTGGAGGTAGAACATCACCCGAGGGTTGCTGTCCATGGGATTTTTGATGGTTGACAAAGCCGGCCTTAGACAGCAATATGCGTGCGCAGGTTTCAAACTCGCACCTGTTGATGTTAGCGTCAAAGTTGGTGGGCACACCTTTACGCAGATCACTCTTAAGCTTATTGTGTGCCATGATCTTAACTTCCAAAGCTTTGCAAGCTTCTCTAGTACAGCTTCTCCATTTACAGCGATCCTAGGCAAACTCTTCCCAAGTATCAACATCTAGCTGTAGCTGCTTCAGCTTATTTTTGATGGAATCCTTGAATATTTTCCTAGGCTTGTGTTGTGGTCGCTTACCTGATTTCAACTCACTGTAGAATAATTGTTTAGGGATTCTTACGTCAGCCATATGAATCACGTCATCATTGTCATTTCTGTGAGTTAATCTCAGTACTTACATGATAAAACCTGATCCAAGGTTCAGACGTTTTCATCAGTCGAATGGTTTACCGGACCACATGAATAATGATTGTCTGTTCAAGTAAAAAAGACAGCAGCCTCACCACTAATAGCTTATTCTAATCTTGACTTCATGTCTTTGGGCGGCTCCTATAGAGAGCAGGTGTGGTACGATCAGCAAATCCGACTTGATTAAAAGTTTTGACAGTTTTACATAACTTGCTAAAAAGATCAATTCTGTGTGTTTTTAGAGATAAGGACTTGGCCTTATCTTCGCTTTCATTTCAATTATGTGTAAACATGTAAAACGACCCTTTTAATTAAAATTTATAATCGTGAAAGATAGAGAAAAAAGTTAAATCGAATTAACGATGAGAACAAAGCCAAAACGTAACTGTCACGTTACCGTATGTTCCTGTTGAACTTATTTTAAAATGCATTCTGGTTTGCTAAGTTTTTAACGCAAAAGCTGCACGATTTAAAACAAATAAATAAATTAAAATTACGATTAAAAGTATTAAATAAATAAATAAATAAATAAATGAATAAATAAATGAAAATGAAAAAACAGAAAAATAAAAAGTGACAAAAAGAATTTTGCGTTTGTGCGTTGCAATCCATGATAGTTACCCCTTCCAATTTGAGACAGGTATGGTGGAATGACCATTAATCCTCCTCTTTCAAAGAAACGTTAAGATCCAATAAGGTTTCCGTGTGCTAAATGACGTATAGTTATGTATAATTTTACCCTAATATATAAATAAGCAACGTGGCCCCTTTTCGGTTCTGGTTCACAAAAGCTCGTATTGCATAGAGAACAGCTAACTGCAGATTCTTAGCAAAAGCGTCGTAAAACCATTAGTTTAGAAACGCTATACCGACAATGTATTTCCACGTGGAAAGTCAGCAAACCCCATTTAGACAAGTTCATCGTGCAAGCAAACTCGCATCATCCTACAATCAAATTTACGGCTGAAATCTCAAATACTGAAATTATGTTTTTAGACACTGTTGTATACAAAGGCATACGCTTTCAAGATCAATTTATCCTGGAGATAAAAACACAATCTCCCCCATCAGTGGCAAACTTCAAACATGTTTTAATGAAAAAACGGAGCTTGATAGGCAACTTTCAATAGGGGGAAATTCCTAAAAAACATGTTCGAAAGAGCAAAACTATGAAGAGTTAAAAACTTACGTATATGCAAGGTACAATAGTCTCCATTTTTAGGGGTTGTGTAGGCCGGTTACTCATTACTACTTCCTTCTATGGTGCAATGAGCAAATCCTGCTTGATTGGACGTTTTGACAGTTTATACTAACTTGTGAAAAGATCGATAAAGGAAGGAACTTTATTTAAGCGTGTAGTTGCTCTAGCACTGGAGCCCTAATTGGGGACACTGTAAACTGAAATTAATAAATAACACAAATCAAGTCAAATGTTGGTTTTTGAGGAGAAGGAAAACCGGAGATACTGTACCCGGTGAAAACCTCTCGGTGCAGAGTAGAGAACCAACAAACTCAACCCACTTGTGACGCCGCGTCTGGGAATCGAACCCGAGTCACACTGATGGGAGGCGAGTGCTTTCACCATTGCGCCATCCGCAAATCACTTGTTTAGATTCCTTGCGTTTTCAGATCAGAGATGTGGACACGTCGTGATTTCCGAGCCATCATCAGTAGTACCATTACGCTTGGCCTTTTCTTCGCTCTCATTTATGAGTACTTTATTTCAATTTTGTATAAATATGTAAAACGACCCTTCTTTAACTTCGTATAATTGTGAAACAGAGAAAAAGTTAAATGAAATTAAAGATAAGAACTAAGCCAACACGTAACACGTTACCGTATGTTTCTGTTGAAATTATTTTAAAATGCATTCCGGTTTTGTTTTGTTAATGCAGAAACGGCACGATTAAAAATAATAAATAAATAAATAAATAATTAAGAAAGAGAGAGGAAAAGGAAATTGTGCGTTTGCGATTTGCAATTACGATAGTCACTGACCCCTTCGGATTTGAGTAACGTATTGTGCAAGTACGTGCAATGAGCATCAACCTTTCTCTTTCAAAGAAACGTTAAAATCCGAGAAGGGTTTCGTGTGGTAGATAGCCTGACATTGTACTGATCTATAAAATAAGCAACGTGCACCCTTTGCATTTCTGAGTCCCGAATGCTCGTATTGTATAGAGAACAGCTAACTGCAGATTGATATAACATTTGAATTAGTAGTTGTGATGAGCCGTCACTAATCTTCGGACGTGTATTTTTAACAGTTCAGAATATAGGGTGATCAGAGTTTGTCCAGCTTGAATTTGATTGATGAGCATTTACGAATATGATAGGGTTCTCACCCGCGTGTTTTACGATCCAAGCGTAATTTAAAAGTGAGGAGGCCGCCAGGATTTGACACGTTTGCAAAAGGGATTTTTCGTCGATGAAGTCAAATTCAGTAAAATAAGGTCTATAGCTCCTGTCAAATTAGAAAGATTGAGCATTGCGTCAGTTACTTGAACTGGCAAACGACAAAATGCTGCTTTCCATATATAAAGCCATGAAAATTAACTCATTGTAACTCTTTCTTAAGGACGTTTCTGGGGACCTCTCTAGATAAAAAGCAAAAAAATCAGCTAAAATCGAGAAAATTTCCTTGATTTGGGCTTAGAGTTCAGGTTATGGTTAGGGTGCCTGAAGTTTGCAGTTTTCCACAAACCTAATGCTAAATCTCCGCAATATTGGAGAGCAATTTCACCGCGTTGTGGTTTCTCAAATGCGAGGAGGAATTTTGTCGTGAAACATCGCGTGAAACATACCTTTTATCATGAATAAATAACTAAACGTTTTCCATTTCAATGGTCGGACTGGGCGTATACCACAACTTTACATTATTTTTGCTCGGAAGGGAAGTTCAACTTATGATAAATTCAATCAAACACTCTTCGTTTTATAAAAGGGTTGATACCTGAACAGCTGTGTTCATTAGTGAATATGGCTCCACGCGCTCTTATCGAGCACTTGTTGGTTATTCTAACTTTAAAAGCAGAAATGACGGGAAGTTTTGAAGGACTTTTATTTTAAAGTCATTCTTCTAGTTGTTAAGTACGGTTTAGTTTTGTGAAGTTTATGTTCTACAATTCTGATCTTTTTAAGTCAATAGAAAGACTTCACTGCAGAGCGGCATGTATAATCTACAATTTACCTAAGGATATGGCTTCGGAGGACGTGCTTAGATACGTTCAGTGGCCTACCTTTTCTATTTATTATAAGTTAGTGGTGCTTAGACTCTTTTATGGGGCGCATCGTGAGTCTTTACCTGAGATAATGTACGAAAATATTGGCCAAAATCGTGTTAGCTCTTACTTCATTCGAGACAAGAACCGCCTTCTCGTACCAAGGTACGAGGCAAGATACATGAAAGATTCTCTGTCATATAGAGGCGCATCGTTATGGGACTTTGTTATTAAACTATTATGATAAGGAAGCATCAACGACCCTGAATTTTAAGCAGCTTAGTAAGCGAGTCAGCAATGAAGATTACTTTATAGATTTTAAGGCTGAATGTACGTCAACATCTACTATAAGATGCAGACAACAGAATTTTATATATTACTGATCACTGTGGCCATATAATAAACCTGATTTGTAAATATGTTTTGATGTAGAATAGGTTAGTTTAATTCTTAAATAGACGAAGCCACAAGCTTTTGTAGCTTTAAAAATTATCGTGTTTAAATAAAGATTATGTATGTATGTAGGTACTGAACGCCGTCTGTTTTATAGAATTTGATTAGCATAACTTTCTGTTATTTTGTCGTTGTCCCTATATAATATCATCCGGCACTAATTTGGCTAACTAATTCCAAGCTGTGCTGTTGTTCGCCCACTGTTACAATACTGCAGTCAACGTCCTTTAATGAGTGCCGTTGGGTAGCCGGAAATGTTACCACAACACATGATAACGGATTCAAGTCTTATCTTTTGTGGTCTTCTCTGGTTCGTATGTGGAACTTGGCAGCACACAATTACTCCTAAAGGTCAGGCAAACGTTTTGTAATCTTAGAACTTTTGTTCCTTCTTGCTGCAATACAGTACTGAGTCCAGAAAGTAAAACCTGACTGCCATTTACTGAATATTCAAAAGAAACTGCTACACTAGATAATTTTTTGTTCAAACGTCTAACTCGTCTTGTACAGCTCTGACAGGATTCAGTGGAAAAAGGAAATTGCAGTGTCAAAATCAGCTGGTCTTTCAAAATGTAAATGCTTTGTTTAGAATGAAAGTGCACTTAGTCAAAAAAGCGGATAGTTCGCCTAAGGCACATCAATTAAGTGATCCAAAAGTAATATTAATAACTCACATGAACAACAATATACAAAAATTTGGTTTTATCAACAGAGTTGATAAAGTAGATTGACCACCGTACAGGGATTCTGCAAAGCTGCCTTTCGTCAGAGCGAATCGAGGAATTATGGGTTGTGTGTAGTTTTTAAGTGGAGGAGGAGCTACGCTATTAGTGGTAACATGGTAACGTGAAAAATAGGAATACATTAGTTAAATGAAAAGCGTTCGTTAATACAGTGGGGAATAAGGGTTCCAATTTGGAAGATGACTTTTTGTTCCAGATTCTTGCGGCTTTCCGTCGTACCTTCATGTAGGGAAAGACCGCAGATAGCCATGTGTTGTTTGGAGTGGTTAGGGAGATTAAAATAACGAGCGACTGGTTTAGATCAAGGACACCCAACGTCAATTTTCGGAAAATATTTGTTCGGAAGACGATTTGAGATATAGAATTTTCGGAACATCTGTTGTAAAATTTCTTGCTTACCTGCCTGTCCTAGGATTTTCGAACATCTAAATAATGGTATAATTGCCCATCTTAAACGGATTTTTACCCTAAAAAGGTCACCTAGAACTTTCGGGAGCCTTTTATTTAGGTTAAATTTTTTGAAAAGGTAAGTTTTGATCCCTACAATTTTCGGATCATTGGAACAGATGAAAAATTTTTAGGGGATAAAAATATGCCTATATCTATCATTTAAAGACCAAGAAATATTTAACAATGCTATGTTTAAGTAGTTTTAAACTATATTCTCGTTGGGTGCCCCTGTTAGATGCATCTTTGTCATTCTTCTCAACATCGCGAAGGTGTTCGCGCAATCGGTCGCCTAGTCGTCTACCTGTCTCGCCAATGTATACAATTTATTACATTACGTACAGGTTATGCAATAAATGACATTTACGGAGGTACATGTGAAACCATCGGTGATCTTGAGGTCCCGATATGTTGCTAGTGTTAAAGAGTGAAAAGACAAGTTTTGCATCGTGAGCCAGCGCATTTGAAAGTGCCGGGTTGCTCGTTAGTTTTGAGCGCGCTTCTAACTAAAAAGTTCCTACGTTTTTGTCGCGTTTGAATGAAATAAGTGGAGGTTGCGAAAATATTCTGCTAGTCTCGGGATCATTTTGGAGTAATTTGAAGTTATTAACAATGATACTTTTGACTGCGTGATTATGAGGATGGAAGGTATCCTCCTGTGACATTTGTAGTGCTGACTGTCGATCAAATTGTTGAGCCTGCTTTGACCACAGAGTCAGGATAGCCACGTTTTTCGCAGAACTGGCACATCTCCTCTGATTTGCTGGAAAAATCGGAGTCATCACTACATACACGTAGAAGTCTAAGAAATTAAGAATAACATGTGACATGTGATGGATGTGACAATGAATACAACAAACAGCTGTGAGAATCTGTAGGTTTGTAGTGCACACTGGTACATAGCACGTTGCCACTACTCGAACTTTTGATATCTAGGAAAGCCAATGAAGTTTCCGAAATTTCCCAGGTATATTTAAGAGCGGAATGAAAAGAAATGACGGAGGTTATAAATTGATCAAGTTGCTGTTGGATGAAAAAGCGCCGATGCAGTCGTCGATGTAGCCGCCGTAGAGTTCAGGTTTGGGGCCGTTGTAAAAATTGGTGATCAACATATCCTACAAAAAGATTGGCATAGCTAGGTCCCATTCTTGTTCCTATCGCTACACTATTAATTTGTTTGTAATAGTTGCCGGCGAATGAAAAACAGTTAAGCGTTAAAACTAGTTCGACAAGGCGGAGGAGCGTTTCCGAGCTTGGTTCTTTGAGCCATTCCAGGTTTTGAAATTCTCTTGCAATTGGCACTGCTTCTCGCCCCGATCCAGAAGGTATCGTCTTCAATCGCTTCAGATAACGGCCATACGCAGTTCTTATGTTGTGGAATTTGACCTCTGCCTTCGCAGATTTTTTCCTCATGAACTGCTGGCCTTTTTGTTTGTCTTTGAAATCTTTACTGTCAAGGTTGTAAAGGCACTCATACCGCGCAACTTCGAATTCCTCCATAAATGCCTTTTAGTAACATTACCATGTTCAATGCCAGCCATGTTTAAAACAAACGAGCGTTGCTATAAAGAAACTTTCTGCGATCTGCGATTCGCGATCGTCTGCAATCATCTGGAAAACAGCTTTTAAGTATACCTGGGAAATTTCGGAAACTTCATTTGGTTTCCTTGATATCAAAGTCTCTATCAGTGGCAACGGTTTATGTACCAGTGCGCACTACAAACCTTTAGATTGTCAGAGTTACTTTTTGTATTCATCGTCGCATCCATCACATGTTAAGAACTCCATTCCTTATTCTCATATCTGAGGCCTCGACGTCTTTATGTGTAGTGATGACTCCGATATTTCCAGCAAATCAGAGGAGATGTGCCAGTTCTGCGAAAAACGTGGCTATCCTGACTCTGTGGTCAAAGCGGGCCATCATCACGCCCAACAATTTGATCGACAGTCAGCATCGCAAACGCCACAGAAGGATAAGAACGAGAGAATTCCATTCACCCTCACCTTCCATCCTCATAATCATGCAGTCAAAAGTATCATTGTTAATAACTTTAAATTACCTCAAAATGATCCCGAGACTGCCTTGGCAGAATATGTTCGCAACCTCCACTTATTTCATTCAAACGCGACAAAAACGTAGGTAACCTTTTAGTCAGAAGCGCGCTCAAAACTAACGAGCAACCCGGCACTTTCAAATGCGCGCGCTCACGATGCAAAACTTGTCCTTTCAATGTTAACAATAACTTAAATGTCGGGACCTTAAGATCACCGATCGTTTCACAAGTACCTCCTCAAATGTCATTTATTGCATAACTTGTACGTTATGTATTAAATGATATACATTGGCGAGACAGGTAGACGACTAGGCGACCGATTCCGCGAACACCTTCGCGATGTTGAGAAGAATAACAAGGATGCAATATGAGCCAGTCGCTCGTCATTTTAATCTCCCTAACCACTCCAAACAACACATGGCTATCTGCGGCCTTTTCCGCATCAAGGTACGACGGAAAGCCGCAAGAATCTGGAACAAAAATTCATATTCTAAATCGGCACCCTTAATCCCCACGGTATTAATGGACACTTTTCATTTAACTGAAGTATTCCTATTTTTCACGTTAACATGTTACCACCAATAGCGTGACTCCTCCTCTACTATAAAAACTACACACAACCCATAATTCCTCGATTCGCGCTGTCGAAAGGCTAGCGCTGGAAACGACAGCTTTTAGAATCTCTGTACGGTGGTCAATTTACATTATCAACTCCGTTGATAAAACCAAGTTTTTGTGTACTACTTCCCCACCGACGCAGCACCACAGTTTCTTTACAAAGTACTCCCTTTTGACAACAATATAGTTGAATCGGTTGCCAGGCGTTAGGAGTCAACTAGTTTTTAAGTTGTCAGCCTGAGCGTGTTTTGAATCCCAATTACATTGCTTTTGCGCCTCCTTCTCAGTAAATATTAGTGGGAAAATTGTATTTTGTTGCAATTTTTAATTTCTCTGATGACAAACCATAGGTAACGCGACAACGATTCTGTGTGAGCTTGGGGTACATAACTTTTATGAGGGTTAATTGTATGGGGAATTAGCGATCGTTATTTAGGGCATTAAAATAGAAATTAAAACACATCAGAATTTTCTTACCTTGCCTCCTTGTGTTATTTACGGTATGTTCTTAGCATTTCTAGCCGTTTCAGCGTGATTCTAGGGAGTTTTAGTTCTATCGTTGCTCTCTCGTATAGATAATTGAGAGCAACGGTGGAACTTAAACATACCGTGAACCCTTATAAAATTCATGTATCGCAATAACGATTCTCCTTGAGCTTGGGGTACCTATGTGCAACCTTCACTATGTTCGAAATACTATTGACAGATTTAAAATAAAATGGCATGATGGAAATTTGTTGGAGAAAATCAGCGCAGCTCATCGAGTGGTCGAAAAAAAGAGGTGCAATCCATTAAACTAAACCGACGTTGTTGAAAGTAGCCGTTTTAGCGCCTAGAATAACCATACACAGCATGCATTTTTCATATCATGATAATGCATTTCTTATGTATATACAATATTATCACTAAGTTTTATTCATATTGTCGGTGAAAGAAAGAAGAAAGTGTTCCGTGGTAAGAACGTCCAAGCAGTTCAGACAAACGCAAACGTGAAATTTAATGCCGTCATGTCGCTTAAGATAAAAGTAGTTCTCTGGACTATTTTGGATGGAAATTAAATTTGATGTCCTTATGTTGGTGGTTAATGAGCTTGTGGTTCAGAAGCTTGACTGAGGTATGATAATTTTATTTGTTATTTTAGTCACCTATACATGTACAATGCAAATAATTATAGTTACGGAATAAGCACTAAGATATAATAAGATATTGAAACCGTAACAAGGAAGCCTATAGAAGCTGAAAGCTTATACGACTAGGCCTCCCTGGACTAAAATTAAATGACGAAGTGCATAGCTTTAACTACAGGGCGAGCAGGCGTTGTACGCTCTAAAACTTAAGAAAGAAATTGTCTTTCACTGAGATAGTTTTTCAGATTTAAAAAAACAAAAAGATACACATCGAAGGAAAGCTAACTATTGTGACTGGTAGAGAATTCCAGATTTTAGGTCCCTGATAAAGGATACTGATTTTTTTATCATTGGTTCTGCAGAAATGTGATCTATACTGAAGGCAGTTTGATTATTTGTCGTATTAATGAAATTGACCATCAGTCCTGAAAAAAGCACTGAAAGGTAACTGGTAAAAGATCGTGGTGATACGAATGTATGAAAATGGCGATGAAAAAGGAATTAATACTATACTGAAGATATCAAGGAGCCTAAGTTGACAAAATAAAGGAGCGGTATTAGCAAGATAGTCAGCTTTTGCCATAAGCCGCACTATGCGCTTCTGCAAAATGTAAATACAATTTAGGTTAGAGCAGTAGGTAGAGGACCAGACCACATTGCAATAGGTTACATAAGGATAGACGAGGGAATAATACAAGGTCAGCAACGTTTTAGAGGAACGATAAAAGTGGGCTTTAGCAATAATGCCAATAGACTTCGAAATCTTCAAAGTTGAAACATGTGAGGTTTCTATGAAAGATGATGGTCAACGAGGATACCGTAAGGAATTTAGTTTCGGTAACTTGCTTAATCACAGTATTTTCCTAAACCAGCAGGACTTTAACTTTATTTTTCTTTTGCCTTAGATGGAAAAACATAAAATTAGTTTATGAAAAATTCAAGGATAACTTATTTTCTTTTAGCCAAATCGATATTTTTGTAAGTTCGTTACCCACGTTGAAAATACTAGTATCATCGGCAAGCAATAGTAATTGAGTCAAGCTAGCGACAGTTAGCTCGTAGATCGTTAAAGTGGTACTATGATAAAAAAATCATTTCCTTTTTGTCTTCAGATTTTGAAAGCGTCTTTGCTTAACACCTAAGTGGCAAAATTTTGTGCTTTGAGTTTTATTCAAAGGATGTTTATTTTGAGTGTGAGTTTTGTATTCACGATCCGCCATTGCTCACGTTCAAAACTGACCGATTGGACCTCAGAGGGTTGAATCTAGAGAAAATGACGTCATTTACTCACTAGCTTAAAATTTCAGCGTGCAAACGCTATTTATTATATATGCAAAACACGGGTTTAAAAGTCTGAAAGCCCGAAACTCCCGTGCTGCATATTAATTCAGCCGCGTACACACCCATTGCATTCTTAAACTAGTGAGTCTTTGACTTCATTTTCTCCTCGACCCAGCTCTCTCAAGATTTTAAAGTTAGTAATGGCGGACCAATAAATAAGAAAATTCCAGTTAAAATAAACAGATGTCTTTTTAAAATCAGAAATTAAAACTTGGGTCAGTTAAAGTGTTTAGTTAACATAGTTTTGAAATCCAAAGAAAAAAAAAAAGAATTGTTTTTTTGGTCGTAGTACCACTTTAACATACACAATATTAATAAACAGGACAGGCCTAAGAATTGAACCCTGTGGAACACCACATGAAATTTTCCTGTTGCGGCAGGCCCTAGAGGAGCCAAACTGAGCTCGATTTTCAATATACCTTTTAATCCAATCTAAAGCAATCTTTCGAATACCATAGTAATGCAATTTTTCACACAATAATGGTATGAAACGCATTAGATAGGTCCAAAAAACGCCTAAAGTTGTTTCATTTCTGTCAATAGCTGCCGTATGATTCTTTCGGAATCCAAACTGTTTCGAATATAAGATACTACGTAGGTCCAAAAATTCGACCACGTGGCTGTACATAACCTTTTCAAAAGTTTAGAAAAAAGCTGGAAGAATTGAAATTGGTCTGTAGTTGGTTAGAGGTGTAGGGTCATCTGCCTTAAAAACTGGAATTTCTTTGACGATTTTGAGGGATTTGGGAAACACACCAGAAGACAAAGAGAGGTTGATTATGGTTAGAAGGGGATGAACAATGTTTTGCAAAGACTGTTGAATATTGTCAGGGATATATGATCATAGCCAGAGCTTTATTAGCATTAAAATTAATGTCTTTGCAATGTTGTTCAGTTCGTCGACCGTTAATGTTTCAGTCAGTTAAATAGTTCAGAAGGTGAGCCACAAAGGAAATCACTGGGTGAAGAATTCGTGAACGGAATTTTACTTGATAGGTTTGGACCTATCATTGTTCGTGAAATAGTCACAGAAACTATTGGCTATGTCAGCATGATTACTGATTTTGACACCATTATTAGAAAAGTTAGCAGGATATGGTGTCTTAGCGATGCGCCTGTTGAGGACTTCATTGAGAATTTTCCAAGTTTGCTTTAAATCTGATTTTGACTTGTCCAGTTTATCGTTGTAGTAATTCTTCTTTGCAACTCGAATAATTAGTGTAGTTAGTTTGTTTTGGTACGCCTTGTATCTAACTTCATGCTCACGACTAGGAATAGTTTATAAGGTCTCGACTTTGTAATAATCGACTTTCTGAGTCCTTTGGTTAACCAAGGGTTACACAACGATTTTAACTTTTTACCTCCACAAAGCTTTGGCGGAAAACTCTTATGGTTTTATTCAGTATATCTTTGAAGGAACTCATCATATGCAGCGTCCGCGTCTTTAGGAGTTAAAGAATTCCAATCAGTTTCACACAAAAGGTTATTAAAAGAAGTAATATTCTGAAATAGTTAATAGAGCGGACTGGTTTGGAAGCTCGGCAAACATCAAAGGAGCAAACAAAGATGCCAAGATTTAGGTTAGAAAGTCCACGACTTTGCACAATCTTTTGTTTTGCGCTCATACACTATGCATGAATTACGAAACCAACTCGTTTCTATTGGTTAGTTCCTCAGTACGGAGTAAACAACTATTTTGTTTTGTGGAAGGTCAAGGCCAAAAAGGAGAACAAAAACTTACAACAAAGAAATTTGCCGGGTTTCATAGCCATTCCCCTCTAATAACTTTGATTCTGTCGAGAAACGTTGCGACTGGTAACACTCTCTTGGGACTCAATAGATGGAGAGTGAGCATCAGAGTAGCAAATTGAAAAGAGTGGTAGATGGTCAGACAGGTCATTAATAATTAGACCATTGTTACAGCTGGCAGAGGTGTTATTAGTGAAAATGTTATTGATCAAGGTCGCACTACGAGACGTGATTCTAGTAGGTCTTGAAATCAGTGGGAAAACGCATGAGAGAACATCACATTGACAAAATCATTTGTGGTTGAATGTAAGTCAGAGTTGGTCGGGAGTCGAGGTACAGGGATGGTGCAGTGGTGAGAGCAATCGCCTCCCACCAATGTGGCCCGGGTTCGATTCCCAGACTCGGCATCATATGTAGGTTGAGTTTGTTGGTTCTCCACTATGCACCGAGAGGTTTTCTCCGGGTACTCCGGTTTTCCTTCTCCTGAAAAACCAACATTTGACTTGATTTGCTTTCATTGTTAAGTTTCAGTTTACAGTTTCCCCAATTAGTGCTCCAGCGCAAGAACGACCAGACACTTAAATAAAGTTCCTTTCTTTTCAACAGGTCCAAATTAAAATCACCCATTATTTAGCATAGCTTATTGTCCCTGGTTACCCGTTCTATTAAAGACTGAAAAGATTCCATGAATTCAAGCAAGTTATGAATTGGAGGACGATAAATTGTACCAACAATAAGATTTTTTCCACGCGGATTTACGATTTCCACAAAGACTGAATTAAATAATGCAGAGTTAGAAACAGACAAATCAGTGTTATGCAAATAAAGGCCAGCGCCTCCATCACACGCGCGTACGTATCCACTCTGTTGGATGAGATTAAACGATAACCAGAAATATTTATATAATTTTGGTTAACATCATCAAGCCACGTTTCCGAAATACCTATTGCAGAAAATTCGTGTTGCGTAGCGTCTAGGAGTTGAGTAAATTTGTCGAAATTTCTTATTAAACTACGAGCATTCAGATGCAATGGTGGAAAGGGCAAGATTTCCGCACAGGTCCCTACTTCATTATGCATACACTCCTTTGTTTCAAGAAAACAATAGCGATAACAATAGACGTCCTTTGAGACTGTGGCGCTTTGTTCTTTCTTTTTAGAGGTTTTTTTTCTAAGTCCATATGGACTTAAAAAAAGTCGGTCGAACTTCTGTCTGAAATACGGAAAATCGAACAGTTTTTCCTGCACTTTCGGCACTTTTCCTGCAATTTTATCCATTTTTCAGTTTTAGAATAAGCGCAAGAAGTGGAGTTTCAAGCAATCGTTGTAATAGGGTTCAGATTCGCAAACATAACAAACAAACCAAATAAAAGTACTGTCATAAGAAATTTAATGGCTACCTGCTCTTTTTTATCGTGAAATTGTTCTTCCTGTCTGCTTAAAAATTCGCCGAGACACTGCAAAGTGTATATTTTCTTCCTTTCCTGCATTTAGGATCACAAACGGTGCTGCAGCATTTAGAGGGATTTTGCGATTTATCGCTCTTTTTAGAGGTCGGCAATATGCTCAATGATACTTCCAAGTAAATAGCTTTGGTAGAGATCCATGGATGTTCCCGTACGAGGCATACTTCGTTTCACTCCTCATCTTGTCTTTTCAATGCCCTGCTGTGGGCTCGTTTGTCTAGGTCGACGAAGTTTAGGCGATGGTTAACTGCGGTGAGATGATGTTAGCCCTTGTCTTGTAGGCAGTTGTAAACTTTCCGGCCACAGGTAGCTAGGGCTAATATTTTTTCAAGGAAAGTTTACGGTCAGAAAATTAATATGTGTTCTGGCGGATTGAAGGCTATCCATTGCAGTTTTTTCTTGAGCATCGCGAAACAGATCCATCTCCCGATGCGGCACTTTGTCTTTGCCAACTGATTGCGTTTTCACACAGGTTTTGGACACGGAAGACGAAGGTAAATTGTTTTCTTTGCACCACTCTATGCACAACTCTGGAAAGGCTATAAAGCAGGGACAATTTCCAAATGATCAAATCTCCCATTGCTGTGACCCTTTTACTTCGGTAGCCATCTTGATTATTACGAAGACACAAGTTTGCTTCAAAAGAAGGGAAAGATGAAACGATTTTAATTGCAATGAACTCGTGCATGAAAGTTTCCCATGGTATACTCTTCCACGCAGTGTGCCGCACACACGGGGCATGAAGGAAAAGCAGGTCACAGTTCACAGCAATACTGAAAAACCTAAAACTATCACAGGGACTAACCTTAAGCCTAAACAGTGCCTTTAGTCGTAATT
>NC_090880.1:7174540-7177040 GCF_036669935.1 Montipora foliosa
TAATTATCATTGTTGTGAAAATAGTCAGGCAGAATTCAAAGTAAATATCATTTTCAAGGTGTGAGTTATACATTGACACGTTAGCTCAGTGGTTAAGAAGAGGGACAAGTAATCCAAAGCTTTACAGAGGGTCGGACTTCAAGGCAAGCTGGCAGTGATGTATCGTTGTATAAAATGGCAGAAAAAAGCCGAGGAAGATCTGGATAAATACAGGACAAAGGGAAAGAAAGAGGGAAGCTGAGACTAAAAGGAACAAAGTCTCTCCCTCAATAGGACATTTGCATGGTGACGCCATTTGACTTCAAGTACCAGAATGCCAATTAGAGCTATTGTTATTTTTACCTCACTGGGAATACAAAATTTAAATGAGAAAAGAAAATCAAACTGAATTCTGGTAGTTGTAGTCAAATGACACCATGGTGAAAGAATTGTTGGCGGTGGCTTACAACTCAATAATAAAGGATAGATGTTGATGCCATAAAAAATGATTGCGTGGAGAATCTTGTCAGATGCTCTTACCTTTTGTGAAAAGCGTCTCTCGGGAAGGACGAGAAGTGTTTTTGTGTTGTGAGGCTATTTCGCTGAAACGCTTCGTCCGACGGCAAACGCAGATTTCACTAAGTTTTTGTGAAGCATCTTAGCGGGCCGGAATCCTAAATCCTTGAATCTGATTAGCTAATCGCGCGTTCGTAGCCGGTCCAGCTTTTTACGATACGGACCTCCGTGCTGATTTCACCTCTTAAAATGCAAGTTTTCGCTTACTAACCGTTGGAAACAGAAGGAAAAACATCAGCAATGGAATGAAAGGCCTGGTTATTCTTCAAAAAGGCGAGTATTCACATGATTTTGCTGACAATACTTTGCTGGTTTGCTGTTTTCGAGTTGGTGGTTTTCTTGTACTGTTGACACGCCCTTAAACTTAAAACGACTTTTGAACTCGGTTTTTCGGTTGACATCCTTTATTTTCTTTGGAGTTCTATTTTCTAATCTCGTTTTATATTGCTTCATTTAAGAACATACTGATTCCTTGCTAAAATAGGCAAACAAACACATAGTGACGACGTGGTTTTTAGCGTTGTTGTTTTTCGTGAACTGTTGACATGCCGTTTAACTGAAATGACCAACTGCAGAGAAGTCCTTTGAGCTCAGTTTTTCGGTTGACATCCGTTATTTTCTTTAGAGTTCTATTTTATAATCTCGTACTATTTTGCTTCATCAAAGAAAATACGTATTCGTCGCTAAAATAGTCAAACAAATCGCAACGCTATGAACCAAATGTCAATATGACGGTTTTTCTTGTGTAGTTTTCTAAGTTTTGCACTGATTTCTGAAGGACTTGACGGAGAGCAAAGATGAATCTTTGAAATAATAAGATACGAAGGCAGAGACAGATGTTTGCGTATTTTTCACTAAATTTATTCCTCCTGTTTCAACAAGACAAAGCATTTTAATACGTAGAAAATTATTCGCCTGTTTGTACGAAATTTTCAAACATTGTCTAGTTTGTTTAGCTCATTTCTCTGTGCTTGCCATGAAATGTAACTGTTTGTTTTTTATATTTATTGCACCAAGAGATATTTGAAGTTCTGTTTTATCGTTAATCTATCATTTTTCTTATACATGTAGCTTTGCGATTTGGTTCTCTCTTTGCAGTTATAAGTTGATTTCAACTGTGACAGTGCGATGTAGAGCGCGTAGAAATACTTTTTGCAAACCAGTTTGCCATGTTTATTTTCAGAAAAAAAAGCAGAAAAAATAAATTCAGACCTCGGGCACAGTTTTTCCCTATACGGACCTCCCAACCGGTGAATAACATATATATCTCTCCGATATGTATCTGGTTCTTTGTTTGTTTGACGTTTACTTGTTCGAAAAACGAAAAGTGTCAAGAGAAACAACCTGCACTTTGACTCTGCCTCCCACTTTCATCCTTTGCTCTCTATCATGGTGCTGAAATTAAAATAAACTTGAAGAAAGGATGGGAGAAACTAACAAATTGAAAAAAAAAGAAAAGATTTTTACGTGACACAACGTTTTAGAATTTTGTAGAATAATGACAATATCCATCGAAACGTAATTGGTAGAAAAGTGAAAACGCTGAAATAGGTTGAATTTTCTTATTGGAAAGTTCAAGAGATTTACTGGCGATGAAACTAATTTCGAGAAAATTCGAGCAGTAGCCAAAAACAATTAAATCACTTTTTTTTGGGACGTAGGCTGGTGTTAAATTAAAAAAATGCATTTTCGAGCACCGGAGCCTGATAGTGTTATTGCTTTTCACTAAGCCATTAGCTTCAGTTCTAGAGCAATTGCTTTTTGTTATCATTTGTCAACCGCAAAGTTAATGAAACGTTGGTTCCTTTACAGAATGCATTCTAGAAAATATATATCTGAAAAAAGAAATAAAAATGGCTTGTCATTTACCTCTGTTTAAGTTTGCTTTAGCATTTGTAAAGCTGTCAATGCCAATGATGTTTTTACTACGTTATTACACTAATGT
>NC_090880.1:7182040-7205721 GCF_036669935.1 Montipora foliosa
GCAAATTAAGTAACACTTACATTTTGCCTGGCGAAGTAAGTAACTGTGCACTTACATTTTGCATGGCGAATTAGGGCATGTCCGAGTTCATGTCTGCGTCCTCTTCAAAGCGAGTCTAAGTGCAAAGTTTTTGTGTTGGTAATTAGTTATACTTTACAAATGAATAGAAACTAATTTTCGTAAGGAAAACTCTTCACTTAGACTTGCTTTGACGAGGAGGCAGACATGAAGTCGGAAATGGCCTGATTCGCGCTTACGTAGCTAAGCGTTACTTAAATTTGAAGGCTACAGTCGATGTATAGATTACCCGTCGTTATATTTCTGTACTCGTTGCCAACGGGAAATGTCATCGGCAACAGTCAAACTGCGAAGCAAATAAAAGATTTGCGTTTTAAATATGAAATTACACTTTAAAGACTGAAATATTCGCAGCGAAATTCTACTTACAATTCTGTTGGGCAATCCATACTTCATAACACGGCTCTTCACATTGTGGGTGTGTCGATCGGTTGATTGCATGCAAGGCGAATATTTAAATACGTTACGTTTTTTTATATATATAGACTAATTTGTCGCCAGGTCCTTTGCGACTTCATTTTGGGGCCCAAACGGAAGTTCTACTGCACTAGCGCAAATCACTCCGCTCGAGTGCGGAAATTAAGAGCTTAGCTCTAATTGAGCAACCATTTTAAGACTGAAGTAATCATGCGAGTGTTCACTGTTCTTGAATTGATTTAAACTAGAGTAGTCCTGCGTTGAGCTCTTCCTTTGTCGCAATCAAACACAGTTTGTGAATTGGTCTGTCGTACTCCCCATCTCTTGTCTTGATTCTCACCTTTCGAACAAGGCCGTCGTTTCCAGGATAGGTGCCTACAATACGCGCCATTTTCCATTCACATCTTTTGTGTTTGGGTTACAGCTCCAATACAAGATCACCGGTCTAGATGTTATCTCGCACGCGAAACCACTTGTTTCTTGGTAACAAGATTGGGGCACAATACTTCATTCAACTCCTCTAGAAATCAGCAACTCTGTTTTGGGTACTCCTGAGTAACTGTCGCGGATTGATTCTTTCTTCTGGTTCTGGTTGTGGCGGTGGATTGTATTGGCCTAGCAGTAGGTCGTTTGGAGTGATCGGTGGGGCCTCCCAGATATCGTCGGAACTGGGGTACAGCGGTCTTCCGTTGACCATGTAGGTGATTTCTGACAGAAATGTTCTCCATTGTTCCTCGGAGTAGGCTTGGTTCTTGCAAGTGGCGTTAAGTGCTTGTCTGACTGACTTAATTAGGGTTTCAACAATTCAGTTTTGGTGTCTCGCATGTGGTGTATTCCATTCCCATCTAAACTCGCAGCCAAATTTATCAGAGAGGACACTCTTTATCCCAGGAATATCCCAGTTCTGTGTGGTTTCCTTCAGGTAACCTTGGGCACCCACGAAGTTTGTTCCACGGTCTGACCAGCAAACATTAGGGTATCCGCGTAAGCAGGCAAATCGTCGAAAGGCCATTAAGAATGCGTCTGAGGTTTTATCGGTGACCAGCTTTAGGTGGATCGCACGTGAAGCCATGCAAGTGAAGATGATCACCTGTCCCTCTTTCAGGGTTTTGCGACCGAGTTTAATCTGTACTGGTCCGAACATGTCCATAGCAGTGTTCGAGAATGTAGGAAAGCCAGCTTCTACTCTTAGGTTTGGGATCTGTCCCAAGAGCTGGTTGAGGGGCCTTTTCCGTAGTTTTCTGCATGTGACACATTTTGAG
Source organism: Montipora foliosa (assembly GCF_036669935.1). Lineage (NCBI taxonomy): Eukaryota > Metazoa > Cnidaria > Anthozoa > Scleractinia > Acroporidae > Montipora > Montipora foliosa. The sequence continues at coordinate 7,183,798 of NC_090880.1, forward strand.
GTGACGGTCTTAGCCATTCTGCGGAGTCCAATAATCCAAAATCTTTTTCTGGCCTCGTGAATTAAACTCTTATAGCCACAATGCCCACGTCGTTCGTGGAGGTCACGCAGAAGCAAGATCACAAAACGGTGGTCTTGTGGTGACATAATAGGCTTTCCGCACGAAGAAGGCCATCTTCACCCTTCTTTGCCACTAGTTTCTTATCCAAACTGTCTTCGTCGACGTGAAATTGACTCCACTTCAGAAGCTGGGTTTCGGCAGACTTCAGTTCCTGAACTGAAATGGGCCCTGACTTCGGGTTCATTTTCCGAGCATTGTGAATAAAGCGACGAACGTAGGCAAGAGTTCTCCTTATCTTGGAGTACGTAGAACACGTTTTCGGCAAATGTAAAAGGATAGGATTTTCTTCAGATTCATGCTGATCTAGTTCAGGACATTCTTCTGCGGCGGCAGTGCGATGTTTACCGGCTTTCTTCTCTTTCTGAAACGTTTTCTTCTCTTTTAAAGCTTCAAGGTCGTCCACATTAGTGTTAACTTGGGTGTGATCTTGAAAGTTGGGCCACTTTTCTTCTGGCAACTCTAGGAAGGATGGTCCCTCTGCCCACTTCATGAGATGATTAAGACGGATTCCTCTCGTCAGAGCATCTGCAGGGTTGTTGTTAGACTTGATGTAATGAAATTGGTCTTGGTCTGAATTTCAGCTACTCTGGCAGATACAAAGGGCTTGAATTCCCGTGTTGGGGTTCTGATCCAGGACAAAACAGTTGATGAATCGATCCAGAAGAATCGTTCCCAGTCCTGCGCTTTTGTGAATTCCAATGCCTTTACACATGTAATGTACATGCGTGCGAGTGATAAACAGCCCAACATTTCTAATCTCGGGATGCTTTTCTTCTTCAGTGGTGCTACGAAAGCCTTTATCATGACTGGAACACAACGATAGTTTCCGCCAGCAAGTTTCCACCGTAGGAAGATGACTGCACCATAAGCTTGCTCACCACCATCGGAGAATCCGTGAATTTGAGGCACGCCCACTGCGTTGCTTGGTTTTAGCTTGCGGTCAAAGTGAAATGACAGGAGATCATTTATGGACTGGACATTCTCTAACCATGTTTGCTGAATACTCTCGGGAAGGATGTCGTCCCAGCTGTAACCCGAACTCCATAATCCTTGCAAGTCAATTCTGAACTTGATAGTAACGGGTGACACAAGTCCGATAGGATCCCAGAGTTGAGCGAGAAACTTCAGACAGCTTCTTTTGGAGAAGCCATCCAGTAAGCCAACCACGTTTTCTTTCTTGAAGGTAAACTTGTCTCCTTCTTTATCCCATTTGTAGCCAAGCAGATCTGTAAATCTCTCACCACTGGACTGGTCAATTTCTGAGCGGTTGGAATGCCACGCCTTAATTTGAAACTGGCCTTTTCCAAGGACGGTGTCAGTTTCTTTGATTATTCTCTTGGCTTTTGTCGAGTTGCTTTTGGAGCCCGCGATATCGTCCACGTACACGTGATCTTGAAGTTCTTGGGCTGCGTCTGGAAATTCGACTTGTGAGACTTTAGCTAAGTAATTGATGACGTTCCAGGCAATGTCTGGTGCTGGCTTGTCGCTAAAATTTAATCTGAGCCACTGGAAGACTGAGGGCGTTTCACCTTTGTCGCTTCTCCACAAGAATCTGTGAAAGACTTGGTCATCAGGGTGCACTAGTACTTGATTAAACATTTTCGGGATATCACCCGAGTAAGCCACTTCGTTCCATCGCCAGGCCATAAGCACATTGGGAAGACTGTTAGTGTAATTAGGTCCTTTCTCGAGGTGATCGTTCAGGGAAAGACCGTCTTGGCCTTTTGAAGACGCATCGAAAACAAGGCGGACCTTAGTAGTTCTCTCTGGAGTGAAAACTGCTTGCAAGGGCAGATACCATTCGGGTTGACTGTGATCAACTTCTTTTGTAGGAACTTTAATTACGAAATCTTGTTCCAACAGCTTTTGACCTCGTCATTTACGATTGCGAAGCATTCTTTTCTTTGGAACGACTTCTCGGCAGACTGCATTCTTTTGAAGGCATAATTATCATAATTGCTGCGTTTGCGGGGTCCATTCTCATTCCAAGGCACTCTTACTTGGATTCTTCCATCTCCCAATGTAGTTGAATCAGACAGGGATTTGACGAACTTGTTTTCTCGTAGCAAGTTCTCACTACAAGAACACAGTTTCGTAGGTTGAACTCCCAGCGTGTCCTGATAGAGTAGTTTCTTAATGTCGTCCTCAAAGGTCAATGTTCCGACTTCAACGGACTGTATCCTGGAACTGTTAACTTGTCCTAAAACGTACCAACCAAAGCAGTTACGTTTGGCAATCGGCTCTCCTGGTTCCCCAGACAAGGTATGAATGTCGACAAAGGCATCGACGAAATCTGTACCAATTAGAAGATCTATTGTTCCACCAGATAGATGCAGTTTGTTCGCAACTGGTTTGAGATGAGAGAAGTGTTTAATAGCTCCCTTTGAGATCGTCTTCGCGGCACTGCAAGGTCTCTTTAACAGATCTGTACTTCGATTCCACTAAATTGAACACTGCTTCGAGTCTTTCGAGTCCCAGTTTTACTGCAAAGATCGCTTCAAATTCTTCCATTAACTCATTAAGAATTCCAGCGGCATTGTTCATTTTTTCCGTGAGGGTTTTTACATCAACTTTCGGCGGCATTGCGAAATGAAGGTGTAAATTGAAGTATTTTCTAGAACGGTCAGTTGCTCACTTTATGGCAGTCGGTTGTTCTGGAAAATGATGCGTTTCTTTCGTGAATTTAAATGACTGTAATGATTCCAAGATCGGTCGGTCTCTCACTTTATGGCAGTCGGTTGTTCTGGAAAATAATGCGTTTCTTTCGTGAATTTAAATGACTGTAATAGGTCGGTCGCTTGTTTCGCTGTCAGTTGTTCTTGGAAACCGGTCGTTTTGCCACGACGCTGTCCTTTGGGATCTTGCAGTTGATAATGTAACCTTCGATGAACAGAATTTTTGACTGATTCGCGCTTACGTAGCGAAGAGTTACTTAAATTTGAAGGCTACAGTCGATGTATAGATAACCCGGCGTTTTATTTCTGTACTCGTTGCCAACGGGAAATGTCATCGGCATCAGTCAAACTGCAAAGCAAATAAAAGATATTCGCAGCGAAATTGTACTTGCAATTCTGTTGGGCAATCTATACTTCATAACACGGCTCTTTACATTGTGGGTGTGTCGATCGGTTGATTGCATGCAAGGCGAATATTTAAATACGTTACGTTTTTTTAATATAAATAGACTAATTCGTCGCCAGGTCCTTTGCGACTTCATTTTGGGGCCCAAACGGAAGTTCTACTGCACTAGCGCAAATCATGGCCTTTTAAGTAACAATTGGATTTTTCATGGCGAATAAAGTTACACTTACATTAAGTAAACATTACTGTTTTCATGGCGAATTAAGTAACACTTACATTTTATATGGATCGAGAAGTAAGTAACACTTCCCTTTTGCTTGGCGAATTCGGTCACCAACATATATTTTGCATGCCGAATTAAGTAACATTTACATTGTGCAAGGCGAATTAAGTACACTCGATCCTTCACATGGCTCGTTTTCCTTTGTTCTTCGAGGCTGATTATCTTGAATAAACCCGCTAATTAGCAGCTGTCTGAAAAACTGGGAGCGGCTTTGATTGTAACAGGGCAATGCGGGGCTGATATTTTAATAACCCCCTAGGGGAATATTACAGTGACATTCCCTTTGCACACACCCACATGCCTTCCATTTCACGCACTGCCAAACAAAACGAAATGCTTCCGTGAAGCATACACTGGGTTGCCTGTGGTACGTGTTACAAAAAATTCAGAAGGCACTGAATTGTGTGGTATTGAACTACAGCATTCCAGAAACATTGGCTTCTGGGCTGACATGTTGATATCTTTCAAGTTCCCTCACAACTTCTTTTCACCACAAGTTTAAGCGTACCCTGTGAGCATCTGACAGCTTTGTAATAGTAAAGTTCACTGAAGTTAACCCTGTTCGGTGGGGTTAGTATCTGGATGTGTGACCTAAACAATATACCCCTTCATAAAACAGAAGCATCGGACCGAAAATACTATTAACGCTAACAAATGCGAACTCAGCAATGTACAGATTTTGTTACCTTGCTTTATGCAAAACAAATATTGATGAAAAAGTAAATAACTATTGATACACAGTTTTTAGAAAGAGCAGAAGGAAGTTTCCGGGACGGTCAATCGAGAAAAAAATATTTACGACATGAAAACAACATTAATTTTGAACCGTGAGTATAGAATATAAAAAGTTACGATCAGCGACAAACATTTTGGGAGATTTTTGCTACGTTCAATTTTGTTATTCTACTTTTGGTTGAACAAACAAATCGCAAAATCGAAAGTGACATGGCCGGAATTCTGCGAGCGCCGTGATTAAGTTACCGCGGCATGTTTACTCGCCAAACAGTGAAGCATCTGTGTCAAATGATGGCAAGATACCGGGTTTTTGTAAGTTTCTTTTTCTGTCAAGTGTTATAAAGTTTGACAATAAAATGAGCGAAGTCAAAACAAAGATCACAATCGCCCAACTCTTGAGGTTAACCATTTGTTTATGCAAAGTCAAAATACGACGTACGACGTTATTTATCACCAGATGATTCCATCCTTTTGGAAATAGCAGCTACTTTATTGTTGATCGGCGTCACAATTCTTCACTGATTTTGGGGCTCATTTTGTTGAAACTTAAGCACGCTTCCATCAGACTTGCTTATTTTCGTGAACCCTTCCTGCTTACACAGCAATACTAAAAAAATTCTCCCATATCACATTTCAACCTTAAGCTCGAAAATTCAATACACAACATGATATTATAATTCACAAAGGCAGAAAATACCACAGAATCCTTTTCCAGCGAAAAACGTATTGAAACAAACAAAATATTTGCTCTTAGAGGCGAAAACCTCTTCCTATTTCATTGCGTGCGTGAAGACAAGAAACTCAATCGTGTCAAATTACCATGTACTTCAGGTTCAAACCCTTTCCTGAAGAACTTTTTCCTTGAATAATGATGCACAAAATAGTCGACAAGCTTTCTTTCAAATAATTCTTGACTGTCACATTTCCAATAATTTTTTTTATCAGACTTCGTTGAACCCATAAGTTACCAGATAATTTTCCATTTGGTTTCAGTGTTGTACATAAACTACACTCGTGATAAAATATTGGAACTACAGCTCACTTTGATTTCAGCTCGACGGGCGAAAGAATGTTGTCGAAGTCCATTACTTGTCGCTTTTATACCAGTGAATTTTTTATTTGGTTTCAGTGTTCTACATAACAGCACACTCTTGGTAAAATATTAGAAATACAGCTCACTTTGATTTCGGCTCGACGGGCGATAGATTGTTGTCGAAGTCCATTACTCGTCGCTTTTACGACTCCAGGTATTTGTTTTCACCGCGTGCCTAGTTTATCCAACTGACTTTCCATTATTGAGCTCCATATGGGTATATTTTGTTTAAAGATCCACTTAAACGCCATTCGCGTTACATGACTTTCGACGCAATTGCAGGTTAAGTTTAGCATTCTACTGTGTCCACCAGAGAAATCTGCGCATCTCCACTACCCTCTCTATCCTAAGAAAATACGAGCAGAAGGCTCTATGCACAAATACACCACTTAGCAGGGGAGTGACAGGCAAGACGTTTACCGACACGAAAAAAACACACTCATTTTCCGACTGGGATTGCCATACTTAGTGATAACAACTTTATTTCAGCAGTGTTGCATTTATTTTACTTAGAATACATATTCATTTATTCATTTCGTTCGGCTGCCCACTCCTTCCAGACATTCAAACACCCGACGTTTACCTTTTTAATGTTCTTTGGGATTCTTTCACTGTTCCTGGCCAGTAGGACTTTGCCATCCACGACTATGATATTCCTGGTCGACGCTTTCTTTTTGTTTGCTTTACTCTCTTTTTCAACGCTGCTGATTGAGACTTTATGATGCTCGTCCGAGTGGTCAAAGCTGAACAACCCTTCTGTCGCCTCCTCAATGTTGAACTCACAGTCTTCGTAGTCCTCTTGCCGATTGTTCGAAGATACAAATTTCTCTAGCTCATTGCCCCGATCTGTCGAGCCATTAAACCCTCTTTTGTGTGAGGAAAAGGTCTTCTTCAGAGTCTCTCATTTCTGCTATCTCTGCAGTACAGCTGTGAAAAACTGAAATGGTTGTAAAGCTGTGAGTTCTATTCCACAAAGTCCAAATCCCAGAGCTATTTTTCTAATCTTTCCTAATGTATTGTTAAGCTTCTTTAGTATACATATGGTTGTTTTGGTGTTTGAATTAACCGCGCAACGGTGGCTCAACTCCGGCTGGACCAAAACTCAGGGTCTTTAAATCACTGAGGAGGAAGTGCTGCCTTTGCAATTACACCTGCAAATGGTCAGACTTTCTCGGATAAGGACTATAAGCTGGAGGTTAACTAAATAACATGTCTACTATGCTGTTTTACAATGGGTAAACCCACTGCGTTTTTTCGCAACCACTTTTCTATTGTGAAGTGTTTGCACGGAAAACTATTTGTTTTCCTCCAGTGTACGTCTGTCAAAACAACGAACAAAAACATGTCACGGTTGATTTCTCGCCCATGTGACAAATAAGCCGGTTATTTTGAGGCACCTCGTGGATATGTGATTTATTCATCTCGGGCTGCGCCTCAAAATAACCCTTACTTACAGTTTGCATGGCGAATGAGCCAAGGCTCACATACAGACCTTTTATTTCGTGAAAATTAAACAATCAGTTGCATTCATTTTGAATGGCGAAATGAACACTCATTGGCTTAGGGGTCGACAGAGACCATTTAATGCATTCGAACGGTCGTTTAATTAAGGGAATCTTATGTTCTTAAGTTTATTCGGGCAGCTTTCAGGGCAAAATGAAGATGCTTCCATATAAGTCTTCTCGCTAAGACACCCAGGAGACGAAACCATCGAGACAACTCTTTAGTTTGGCCATGGTGAATGACAAGATTTTATATATGATGTCGATTTGCAGGCAAATTTCAAAAATATATTTTTATTTCAATGTTCTCTCTCAACTTGTTAATAATTATTGTTTGAAACTGTGATGCAATCAGATTGAAAGTTTCATAATGAGAGCAACGTAGTAACGTAGGCAAAATTGTCTCCAGTTTAACACTGCAAAGTTCTTGTAACACTCGGAGTGGCTGAGGGTTCACTTTCTTAAGGATCCGGAGTTGGTGGTGTAAAAACAAGGGCCCGCAACGAGCAAATTAAGCCAAAAGCCTTCGAGAGACATTTCTAGGCACCTTGTAATACATGAAAACTGTCTAAAGGGATGTTTTTATCTCCTAGAAGAATTTGATCTATTCGGAAATCTTAGCTGCATTTTGAAGTGTCCGAAAATTTTAGGGCATGATACGTTCATTTCAGAATTGGTCGCTGAACGTATAGCACTCTAGGAACTTTGCCGCGAACCATTTCCTCATTCGAAACCGCCAGGTGACCTTTTTAATTGCCCAAAAATGCAAAAATTATATATCCCTTCCGAAAAGGTAAGGGACTACTTGTCCTTGGTTGCGAATCTTTTAGGTGGTGTTTTAATTTTTCTAGCAGCGTAGAACCGAAATTCTTAGAACAGTTTGACTCTCCCAAACACATATTTCTGAATCACCGAAGATTATCGATGAGTGCCCGTGAAAAAAAGGGTCGCTTATGACTATGAGACTGCGTACCGAGACCTGCGTTTCGATATTGGGTAAAGCGTTTTTTTTTACGCCGGAGTCCGCCATTGTCATGTTCCAGTTTACTGTCAAACACACTTTTTTGTTTTTCAGTCATTAGACGTTTGCATTGTGACTCTATGACCAAAGCGAAATTTTCAATCTTTACAACTTAAAAGTTTTTGAGCATCCTCGGATGAAGTTATAAAATGGAGCGGAGGATGATGAATTACAATTGGAATATCTTCACTGGCGAAACATTTTTTTTCTTTGTTGACATTCAGAAATAAAATTACGGTTAGGATTCACTTTTTAAAATGTGTTATCCCTATAGCAAAATTTACTGGCTAAAGAAAACACCTTAATGCCCGCCCCTCGCCATGTTTTTGGTCCTTGAACTTAAAGCAAACGTAGTTGGTTTACAAAGCTGAGAGCAAGCGCGTGCATGCAGGACATAGAAAACCAATGACACTACATGAAATTAAGATGAACCCGCCTTGTCGGATCTTCGCCTCTCCAAGCAAATAGCTAGCCAGAAAGTGTATTTACATGTAACAGTATTTGATTTAAGACTCTAAAAGGAAAGGAAATCTTGGAAAAGTCAGTTTGTTTTGGTCTTAACAGTGATGATACAGTTTAGACAACTTGATCTTAAAGTGCTTTGTCCTTCTTTGGTCGACTTCCACAGGATGACAACACATGCATTAAAACCTTTTCCTTTTACACCTGCCGAGTGGCTAGTTCGTGACCTGCCACCCGCTGACTTGTGGATGTTTGCAAAGCCAATAATCTGTTGCACTCATTGACTGGATTGTTTAATCATATTATGCTGAAAGAATGTTTGACAGAGATGTCGAGAAAGGCACTTTCGTATGACTTGAATGAAAGATTGTACGCTATGCCCCTGCCCGCTTGAATTTGACATAACCGCGGTCAAATTACAAAACCTTGAATATCCAGCTGTGAAGTTTTCTTTGCGGTTTTAAGGGAAGTGTCTACGCTATCATTGTTTGCATTTTTCATTTGCAAATTTTTGTATAAACTATCGAATTATTTAGACTTAAGATTCTTTCAGAGACTACTGTGGTTTCTAATTTACACGGTTGCCAATGTCAGCAAAAAGGAAAAACTCGAGTTGTTCCAATCAATGAGGACCGTTGTATCTTATTTTTTTCCAAGCCAATGTTCCAAATTACTTTCCCTCGAAGAAAATTGCCGATCAAAACCAACAGCTTCAAGTTTAATTCCTTGAACAAACTCCAGATTTGCATAGAATGTCATAAACAGAGAGTACACCTGACAAATGTTTAAAATAATTAAATATGATGACTTCCGGTTATTTCCTTTTTTTCAATTTCTTCTTCCAAACGTTTGATTTCATTGAAGAATTACGATTTCACTTTGTCATAAGAAGAATTAAATTACGCATGCTCGCGAATGGCCAGTTTCCCCTTTGGTCTGCGGCAAGCGGTAAGTGTTAGCATTCAAATTACTTAACCACTACTTGCCGTGCCTCGAGCGTAGGCCCTCATATACACATATACCAAAATGCTTATGCTGTCAATCAGTTCGAGTTTATTCCCTTTGTCGTCGTTTAGTATGCTGCAGTATAGCGATTTCGGTCATTTTTCTGTGTCAAAATGAGACTTTTACTTGGGGCAGTGATTTGGTGCCTTGCTATCACGGATTGGAGGAAGATGCAAATTGTTGGGGCCTTTCCCTCCTCGAAAAAGCTGTCAGGTTTAGTTGTTTTTATAACGATATTTTGGTTTATTAGCCATTTTTAGGATCTTAAGGTTGATACGTTTACACTTTTGTTTACTTCTATTTGCTCTTATTTCCAGCAAATTGCCGCAAGTCCCTTGGAATGGCGAGTGGTGATATCCCCGACGAGCAAATCACGGTCTCTTCGGTTTACGACAACGATTTCTCAAACTACGGATCGCAACGAGCGCGCCTGAATTTAACTAGCTGGCCACCAGGCTTCAGAGCTGATCCTAACCAAGCAGGAGGATGGATAAAAATTGATTTAGAAAGAGAAATGGTGATAACAGCTATCTCCACTCAGGGATATGGGGACGATAGCATTCAAGAGTGGATCACGAAATACATGATCATGTATTCCAATGGCGGTGATTATTCTTATTTCAAAGACCTAAATGGAGACCTCAAGGTAAGTCGGAGGAAAAAAATATGGCAAAGCTCATAGCATGATTGCCGTGTGCCGTACTAACTCAGATACGATACGTTACAGTTGACGATTATGTTGTATGTTGACAGGTAAACAAATCATTGCTTTACACCTAAGATCGTTCAGTTAAATGAAAGCAATCTGGTCCCGATTGGCATTAAGGGCTTCTTAAAGATATCTTTTGTTACCATTACATTGGCTCGTTTTCAACACGAAAGAAAACAAGAAAACATCAACCATGCACAGCTGTAGTTTGTTAGTTTTGGTTTTTTTTACCTACTTTATTCCTGATAACTATTTTTAATACATATATATTTTTTTCGCTGAAATGCGACTTTGCATGGCACGATCAATGATAAAGACAGGCTTTGTACACCTTACCGTGTGAAACAAAGAAAATTCTTTATAACTCGAGGCATGATCGGTAAAAATCACTCATTGTCATTGAAATTTTCCTTTTGATGCGCTGACTGCAATTTCCGTATTTGTTATTATTAATTATGGCTTCAAAGGGATATCGCGCTGAATATTGGAAGATAAATTGATATACATTGTTTCGTCTTCGTTGTCAAAGTGGTTTAATTACTTGTACCTCAAATTGATTAGATTCCAAACGGCTGTACTCGAAAAACCCACAAATGTATTGTTTTCACTCTAAAACAAAAAATAATGAAAAAAGTCTATACTTGAAGTACCTCTTCTTTTTAAAGTTACAAGAGTGTATATTTCCAATTAAGAAACCACCCTTGGTGATGCCAGAAATCGAAGGATGTTTATAATGGAGATTCGACGGTGAAATTAGTCAGTCGCGAGAATCTATTTTTTGTGGTTTGAAAGGTTTTGTGTTTTAATTTGGTCTTAAAGGAAAACTGAACAAAAGATAATACTATGGATAAGGACGGTTTTTCGATCATGTCTGTTGACTCGTGCCGGGTTTTTTCCGGCCATTTTTTTCCCCATAGCTTGCGTTTTCACTCCTCATTTTTGGAACCTTTTCGCAACCAAAGCAAACGTTCCTTTTATGAATCGAAAATGAGGACTTTGTTGGCCTCAAATTAGGAAATGCAGAATTTCGTTCACTGGTTTATGAACAGGTTTACTAAACCTGTTCTTAAACCAGTGAACAGTTGGACTCTTGCCACTTACTAGTTCACTCATTAATTTTTATACAATTCAATTTTGAAAGCGAGATTCGCATACAGTCATGGTCAATTTCTCTCTGGCTTTACTCAGGGTTAAAACGATTGCCTACCAAAAAAAAAAAAAAAAAAAAAACGTTTCAATAAAACCGTACGTAAAATGTTCAAAGAAAGAAATTCTCATAGACAAAACCTTTTGGAAATATAGGTTCCAAAAGCAGTATTTAACTATAAAAAATTGCTATAAAATATTGCTGAACATTGTCATGACAACTGACGATTGAAATTGATTAAGCCACTGGCTAAAGGTGACGACGTTTCCACCGTTAGCTCACCATCATTGTGAGGTCAAAAAGAAATCTTGTACAAAAAGCTTAAAATGTATAGCAGATCATAATTTGACTGTAAGTCCCGTGGGATGATTAGCCAAGAGTTGAACTTAAAAGGGGGTAAGCCGGTATAGCCCTGAGTTTCTCAATGAAAAACATTTCAAAACATGATCCGAGCAATCAAATTTGCTTAGGCACTTTCTCAAACTTCTGAATAGCTTTGTTTTAGAACTGAGTTGTGACTGACGACCCTGTCCTTCCAAAAGGACTGCTGAATATTTGTGTTCAGCAATGACTTGATTAATGTCTCTGTTGAGCTAGTACGAACATTTCCTAAGAGTCAGAAATAGTTGAAGACAGCCCACTCTCTCCAACTGATTCAGCTATCCACATTTTCAATAACAGATAGCAGAACATTCTGGCATATTTCTAAAACAAAGGGACTCTTATTGATTTGTACTACTTACCCGCTATTAACATGATGTGGTGATTGACTAGATTATGCTCATGAATGCCTGTAGAAAGATGAATAACGCAAATTCACGGTGCGACAAACGAACCAAAAACAATTACTGAGTTTTAAAATGCTTTTCATGAAGAAACTCAGTCCTACCTTATGAAAAAAAAAAACTGATTTTATGTGCAATATATTCCCACACTACATAACACTACTGATCAAGTCAAAAATATCACGGTTTAGCATTTTTGCATTTATAGCTTCTTTTCCAACGTATCCTCTCACTTAAAAATGAAGTTAAGGAAACGTCGAAAAGTCAACGCTTTCGGTTAACGTTAGTTTTTCAGCCAACTTAAACTTTTTCATAACTTTTATCGTAATACAGTTTTTATAGCAAAATGTATTGCAAAATCTATTCAGATTTTAGTTCGTGTAAAAGAAGTTGTTGGTTTTTGATGTCCATAATCTCGATAACATGACTGAAAAGATTTGCTCCTTTTAGATTTAAAGCTGAGTTAAAGAATCTGAACGGTCTGTGGATTCCATAGTTTCATGATTCGTCTTTGGATTTCACTCAAAAAAGGAAAAAAAAACAAGCAAACTCCGCTTCCCGATTCTGCTCACATAAAACGCTCGTTAGTTCAGTTGTGCTGTTGTCACAATTTCAGACTTTCACGGGAAACAAAGATGCAAACTCCATTCAACGAAACGATGTCCCTTTGCCAGCTGTAGCGTCATCTGTTATGATTATGGAAATTTCGAGTCACAATAACTTCGCCATGAGGATGGAGCTCTATGGCTGTGAACCAGGTGGGTGTCTTGCTTAGGAACGCCTTCCAACTACCCGAATGAAGTAGAGACACTGCTCACTCTAACACTGTTGAATAATTGTTTCAGGTTATTATTTTGTGGTTTGGCTCATGCTGTCAGAATTTAACTGCAAAACAACGTACCTGGATAGTAAGAGCTTGGAGTACAAGCTAATGGTTGATGACGTCGTGCTTGAGGTATGAGATAATGGCTATCAGAAGTTATGTTCGAATCTTACCATCTGAAGTTCTTTCATGTAGACAAATATAATTGCACAAATTAAGACTGCATAATCCATTCTTCGGTTTGTTTTTTTACGTGAGATTAACCTGCAACCAGGCTCCATTTTCGTTATGAAAGGGGACGAAAACACGAAAAATAGTTGCAAGCGCCGACATAGGAGGACATGAGAGCAATTTTCATTTGGGCCTGATCGCAGGCTAACCTGAGATGACTTGATTGTTAATAATACTACTGTGCGTTTTCTAACAGTACTCCCTTGAATTTTCTCGTATCGGCATCATCATTTTTCCCGATTAAAAGGGCTTTATTACGACAACTTTACCCTCGAATGTCTTCTGTCTTGGAGTGATTCCAAGGTTAAGCGTAATGCAAGTATCAACGAAGTAAGGAAAACCAGTTCAGATTTCACTTCACCTGTAAAACGCGTCAAATGTAAAAGTCAACGATGCCATCGTGTTTGTCTTCGTCTTTGAGAAGTAACAAAGGAATGCAAAGCCTCTTTAGATTTGACTTCGCCTTTGACGCGCGTCAAACGTGAAGTCAAAGTTGTCATGAATTTCAATTTATCTTTACCGTGGTCAAAGGTATAAGCAAACTAGTTGTTGACCGTACGTTTGACGGACGTCAAAGGTAAAGCCAAAGCCCATGCCAGCTTTTACTTAAGCTTTGCCAAAGATCAAAATAATGTGAAGGAAATCTAATTGTGCGTCCCATGAAGGGGCGACCTCTTTTAGCCACCGGTCATCTTACCTTCTCTGCTGTTCAAAACCAGTAATGTTGTTTCTCCTCCTGACTCATTTGAAGATAAGGACTTCCTTGGTGATTTTGACGTCGTCCAAAACATCCAAGGGGTCACTGAGCCCATCAAGGGAATGTTCTGTGGCCACAACGTTGAAGTACTGTTCCTCTGCTATCTTTCTTGACGTTAATTTACAGTTTTGTCAAACGTAAGAATCCCGTATCCACAGAACGACTCTTTTTATTCTATGCCACTAAATGAATGGATTTTGAAAACGCCTACATCAGAAAAACAGGTTCAGTTTGGTACACACCTAATAGAGCACCAAAAAGTAGAAACTCACCCTTTGTCGAAACGTGGATGATAATTACTACCACGTCACCAATTGCGCGTAACGGTGGCGGCCTAGAAAGGGAGGCAGTGCGGCCCTGTGGTTATGGCGCTTGCCTTGGGAACCAGAGATACCTGGTTCAATACCCCTTTTGACCACTCGTTGAAGTTTATCCTGATAGTACCTGGTTCAACTTCTTTACTGCATCTGATGTTCGCCTGCAGCCAGTTGGGATTCTTAACAGTTGTTGTTACTGTTCTGTTTTGTCGTTTCGTCAATTGTGTTTCATCCTTATGGGGCGTGCTTAAATAAGCATGTATTTAAGCAAAGATGACCATCTTATTAAAAGGAAAGGGCACTGACCAGTGAGCATAAGAGGGCTCTTGCATCATCTCAGGTCACCCCTGACGAAGCTGAGTCTAGAATGAGTGTTCAAGCGTTATCTTGAATCGCAGCTTTGAAAGTGACATTCACTATTCTTCAAACCAGGGTAGCATTCAACCAGTCTATCATTCTAGTGTTTTGTTTATGAGCAATATCTGATCCCATTTTGGCGCAAAATCTTTTTCTATTAAAAATGATTTTTTTTTTCATTTCAGAGTACACATGCTCTAGCTAATACCCCTGGATTCCTGTCTGCTAAACTCGCCCGGTTTAGGTATGTTGGAGACATGGTCAGTTGGCTGCTACTACTTTCCCTAGTAATCATCGTCACCATCATCATCATCGTCATCATCATCATCAGCAGCATGATCTTTGTCGTCATATGGACAAATGAAATCTTTTTAAAGATGCTCTGGACTGGAGACTGTTGAAAATGATATCCCCTACATAGTGCAACTCTTTTACAACTACCCCTTCCTTCTTTTCCAAGCCATCGTGTTGTCAATTTTGTAAGGTACACCAAAATAAAACTTTATTAATCTCACTTATGTTACACAGAGAATAACCAAAATACAACCTTCAAACTTTTTTTCAGCGCTAGGTAGGTTATCATTTATGTTCCCAATCGAATCACGTAGCACCAATTCAATGGCTACAGCAGGACATCAGTTTGTTGATAAAACATATCACTTCCTTCATGAATACACATCAAATGGCGAACGCATTGCTTTCACTACTTTGACTTAAAGAGTTTTGTTCAGCATAGTTTTCTTGCTTTAACTTACTCTTGCGCTCTTTTTCCCAGTGCCCAAACGGAAGGAACTGAAACAAAATTATCAGCAGAGGTTAAAATTTTCTGCATCGAAGCAAGTGTTCATGATATTACTGCCGCCCTCACAAATTATATTAAAAAGAGTGGGGGCTTGTTTGATCCGAATTTCATCAAACTTCAATATTCTTGTGAGTATTAAGCTTTTTATTTAATACATATAATTGATAACAGATGGATGAAAGTCGACGGACTCTCAACGATCGTAGCGACAAATACGCACATTCCGGATGGGGGTGTGGTATTTATGATCCATGCTTTTTCACTATGTAGAATGGTAGTTCTTTTTTTCCTAAACATGTCTCAGTTTATAGTTCCATACTTCAAGTACATCGTTAAGAAAGAAAAAAAAACATTTTTTTGAAACGTCAACACGTGGAGCAGGGCTGGCGATGGCCACTTGCATCACATGTGGGTGGAGTTGTTGGTTCTCTACTCTGCTCCAAAAGGTATTTTTCCGGGTATTGTGGTTTTCCCCTCTCCTAAAAAAAAAAAACAATTGATGTTTGATTTGAGTTAAATTAACTTGATGGTTTATTTGCGAAGTGTCCTCAGTTAGTGCAGCCTCTGCGCTAGAAGAATTGACACCGAAATAAAGTTCATTGATCATAATTATTTTATTTTTATTTTTTTTGAACTGTTAATTTGTTAGTGGACTATACTTGTCGACCTCCCGATGTTCACGTTGACCTCCAAAAAATGTACACCAATGCGACTAGGGTAACAACAGTTGACTTGCTAGTGGTGCGTGGGGAGGTCGGGATTCGTTGCAACACTTCCTCTTCACTTCTGCTCAGCTGGGAGAGCAATGAAATCGAAGAACCAAACGGATTGTTTATGATGAGCGATCGCTTGGCAATCGCCTCTTTGAATCTCACGATTGAACCAGGGAGGTTAAAGGTCGGATTGTACTTTATACGGTTAATCGCAGAGATGACGAAAGAAGAAGGAGCCCTGAATTACGATTACGGGTTTCTCCGGGTTGTGTTACCCGATCTTGTTGCTAAGGTGCGGGGTGTTAACAAGGCAGTGAAGGGAACAGGGAATATTATACTGGATGCCACAGATTCTTACGATCCCGACAATTCCGCCGCTCAGGAACAAGGAATGGCGTTTACATGGCTCTGCCGAAGAGAAAATGAAGAGTTCTCGAACATGGAAACGTTTCCGATTGACAGTTCACTCGGAAGGGCGAAGGTTCTTGGAGGGTGTTTTGGATATGGTGTTGGAAAGATGAATACAACTGAACCTCTTCTGGAAATTAATATGAACAAGATTGGTTCTAAGAGTACCTATGTGTTCAAGCTGATTGTTGAAAAAGAAAATCGAACATCTGTTGCTTATCATACCCTGAGAGTGGAATCATCCATTGAATTTTCTATCAGGTAAAGAAGATAAAATTAAGTACAATGATGTAGCCATGCACTTGTCTTGATGACACATCATGTATACACCGATGTTTAATACTTTCCGACACAAACAGCAAAGACTAGATGTTCCTCTCATGGCAGTAATAACAACCGAGTGTTTTTTTTTTTTTTTGGAGCAAGCAATACTAAATTACTGGAACAAGAAATGTCTCTGGCCAATCATAGAACTGACAAACTACTTCATCTATGAAAACATTACTTCATGTACTGTTATTTCTTTTGTTTTGCTAACAGATGCAAAATCAATTGTGGACAAAAAGTAACTGCCAATAAAAGGATGATCATAGAGTCCACTTGTAGAGGACTTTCCTGTCAAAACGTTCAGCAGTATAACTGGACTCTGTACAGGCTCAATCAGGAGGCTTATAACGAAACATGGGTGACAGTTGACTTGAAAGATAAGACACTCACTGACTTGGATAGCCAAAATCTAGTGATAAAAGGTGAGTTCCATTTAGATCAAGATGAGACAGACGTCAGGCATTCAGTTGCCAACTCTGAAATCACGGGGGTCGCCTAGGAGCTGAGCCGAGCCCGCCCTGGACGGGAGAGGCTTGTTTTCGTCGCGATGAGAATTAGAGAATGCTCAAAGGAGTGTTTGATACTTCGGTTGGGCAATAGTTGACTTCTTGATAGAGAAAACATTTGAATAAGGAAATTCAGGCCTGAATCATGACATGTATTGACCTTGGCCTACGTTAAAGTCATGGATATCGGCTATGATATTATCCTTTTATTAGGTTCGAGTTTTCTTGCACTAAATGTTGTGATAGAAACTCGTGTTGTATTCGCACCTTTAAGGTGAAGAAATGATCCCTAGTCCTGACTCATTTTAATCACTTAACTGCACTGAACGGTGTTTTGCAATTTCTTTTACTTTAGGCAAACTGGACGAAAATGATGAGAACGCGTTAGACGATGACTCAGTCTACAAAGTGATAGGGTCGGTGTACCTGGATGATGACACAGTAGAAGAGAGCGATATAACATTTAAGACTAACTCGGCACCTCGTTTGGGCAGCTGCTCTGTGACACCTGAGAGGGGTTATGCGGTAACGACAGAGTTCACGATTTCCTGCGAGGAATGGGAAGATGAAGATCTTCCACTTACGTACGAGTTCATGTAAGTGTCGACGGTGCTATGTTAAACGTTCGGTAAAGTATATTAAACTTAGCGAGTGCATGCAGATCTTAAGCTCTCGTAAAAAGTGAAAATGGCCTTGTTGTAGGACGGCAATCATTATGCTTATCATGACTAGCATAACAGAGTACAACGGAGGCCATACTATAGTTTATGAAAGAGCTTAGAGTAAGCTTAATACCGCTCTGTGATCTATCTCGCCAGTAAATCGTGCAACCCTACTCTCAATTCTCATATCGTAGAATTAACGATCGAATAAACAAGGTAAAACGATCATACCCACTATGTTCTTGTTTGTGAATTTATAAATGCCTTTGTGTTAGAGCGAGGATTTTAATTCCCCCTTTTCACTGATGCCTGAGTATTTGTTTTTGCCCCTATCAAGAAAGTGAATTGTGTTCGCTGTGATCATGACGAGTTGAGTAACAAAAAATAGTTTTACCTAATAAGGGTGCGTTCGATTGACCGTATTCCGCAATTGCTGGTTTTCACTCACGTGATCAACAGCCATGTTTTTCAACGAAAACAAAAGGAAGCGTTTGCATAATAATAGAGTTAAAATCCCGGAGGATTTGGTCGGGGCACCAACATGGCCGCCTTTTCTTTGTTTAGGGGCACCAACATGGCGGTCGTGACGTCATGTGAAAACCGAGAATAGGAATACATTGGAGGGAAGTTAGAGATCCCTCGTTTTTACGGAGATTCACATCAAAATTGTCAAACACCTGCTAAAATGCTATTTTAAGCATATCTTTATTCCTTTGTTGCTTCAAAACGCCAGACATACCGTTTTAAATCATCACTACACATATTGTTATTAAGGACTACGGTCAATCGAACGCACCCCAAGTGATAGAACTTGCGGCAAGCCATAATTCGCGAATTTACCAATATTGAAAATGTAAGAAAGGGTTTGGAAGTGTATTGAAAGCTGTATTTCTTACTTATTCAATTTACAGATATCACACAAACAAGGGGGGATTTGTTATCCAAAAAGGAAGTTCACCAAAGGCCACGACAAGACTGCCCCTGGGGAATCCTTTGTATGGTTACGTAGTTGGACTGGAAATTCTGATAATAGACGGACTCGGCGCTGCTTTCAGTGATTTACTCTACGTTTTTGTACGTAATCAACGTTATTTTCCTCCTTGAACCAAGGAAGCCTGTGATATACCTTAGTGCTAAATGGCAGAGAGAGATGACCCTCTACCGCAGTCCCTCTCTAGGATCGACTATTTATCCCCTATTGTTTATCAGATATAGGTGGTTTTCACAGTGACGTAATCAAATTCTAAAATAAAAAAAATGGCAAGGTATTTTGAATTTTTAAATACAGTAGGTTGAAGATGACCTAGCAATAAATGATATTTAAAGTTTCCAGTTCCATGACGTCCTTCGTTTCGATAATACATCATTTTGAATTTCCGAATTGTTATCTTGGGTTACAACATGATACAAACTTATTTGGTTGAAAAAAATGTCCATGCCTATGAATCTCGGCAGTATGAGCGTTTCAGGTACATCAGGAGATGTGATCATTAATTGCTAAGTGAATTTCAGATGTGCAACGGTGCTGCACCAACATGGCGGCTTTATACAAAACTCTATAAAGATGCATGGAACGCTTCGACAAATAACTCAGAAACGATGTACCTCGCAGACCTGAAAATTGGTGAGGTGATTTTTAAATGTGCCTCCTACAAAATTTCAAGTTTTTGGCCTATTTCATTGAACGGTTTCGATTTTATTATTTTGTTGCGTGACGGTGAAAACGACCCATAAAGCCTGAGAGAAAAGTGGTGCTTCTTGAAATCAACAGTTCCCACATTTTTGCATTTGTTTACAAGCTCATTGGGAGTGATAATGTTTTTGTCTGACATATCAGGATGTCTTCTGTGCATGAGTTTGCCCCCAAGAGCAACAGTTTGATGGGTGTCATTTCTTTCTTTACCCGACTTGCGTTATTGTTGCCACGTTTGAACTGCACCTATCTAGTAGTTTCAAGCATACTCTTTGATTACATTGAAACGTTTTGCTGCGTCAACATGTTTTGAGCAGAAACCTAAAGATATCTGGAGCAAATATTCTGAAAAGCAAAAAGCAAGTTTTCACTATCTGGAAAGCTCGTTAAAATAACGCAAAAGAACGCAAACTTCCACCATGGCAGCCATTTGAAGAAATGAATGTCTCCAGCAGGTTCAATTTTGTATCAAGAAGACAATCAATTAAAACCATGCTATTCATATCCCTTCAAATGTTTTCATTACAAACAGAGGCGTCCGTTCATGCTAATTTTTCTCAATCTTTTGAGTACATGACCAGTTAAGCTGAGATTCACTGTTTTTGGATAGATGTCGCAAAATCATTGTCCTCTTAAACCCACGACGTTTGTGTCTTACAGTTTGTTATGGTTTTGTTTTCAGCTATGGTCAGATGACCTTTGCAGAGTAAACAAAACATTAATTTAATTTAAAATGCGACAGGACTCATCATACAACTGAAAAAAAAAGGCCAGATATCTTAAGATTTAATACGACTTTCAGTAAGTGGGGACAGGGGACTTCACTTAACTGGACATAGCTCTTGGCCTTTTACGTTTCAATTTTTGAGAGCCTGTTATTTGGTTACATCTCAAGCTGTGACGTCAAAATCGTATGGTACCTCTTATCTTTAGGTTGAAGCATTACCAGCTGAAGAGTTGAGCGGAACACTGATGGGTATAGCCGGCGGAGAGAAAAACCCATTAGGTGATCTTCTCCAATCAGGTGATGTTGGCAAAGCAGCTCAGATGGCGTATGCGGTGTTATCATTGGTTGATACGAGTGAGGGTCAGATCGGAGCAAGCGACAAGAAATCGGTGATTACACAATTAATCCTGATGGACCTTGAGCAAGATCGGAAAACGTTAACGTCTTGTATGCGTATGGCACGTTGTATATAGAAATGGCTTAATTATTCAAGCTGATTCTGGTAAAAGAGCGTTATTTAAAAAGCACAGGAAGTGCTGTCAACGTAATCCGATTTTCTTAAGGTCCATTGTAATCAGCAACTGATGCACCTAAAATGAATTCAGGCTAACATTCAACAGGGCTGCTTTGAAAATTTGTTAGAAAAAAAAAAAAGGATTGAAAAGGGGAAATATTGAACTGAAAAAACTGCACAGCCACCGTTTGTCATGTGACATCAACAAGAGGCACCGAGCACTTTTTCCGGCGGCACCTTCACGGACACGCACGAACAGTTTCATAGAATTTTGGAACATGTTGAACATGCTTTGACTCGCAGATTGATGCATTTAGGAAAGATTTACGCTCAAAGTATAAGGTCACCAAGGCCAAGGCTCGTGACGTAAGTACTGACAATGGCCAACTCTATCATCACGCATGCGTTCAGTAGATTTATTTCACACATACGTTTACGTTAATTTAGTTATAAAAGGATGTCTCGTAATGGGTCGACCTCATTGCCTGACTTACTGTCGCGATCTACATCACGAGTGACCACATAGCCGTTAAAAACACAAGAATACTTGATTATTATTAGGTATTCCCGTATTTCTTTGTCTAGATCTGCATTTTTTCATCTCACTGCGTATTTGCGTCCCCTATCTTTGCTTTTGGCTGATCACACTAACTAGTGCTGATGAAACGAATGGCTCTCTTTAAGTCTTTGTATTTACATTGCATCGACAAGAACTACATAGGCCACAAAGAAAACAGAAACAAAAAGGTATTGAATTATACGTCTTGCCTGTAGTATGGCTTATGATTCAAATGGCTGATTATTAACCGGTTCAAGGAACAATCCTGTTTCAATGGTCTTCCAAAATTGGGGTTCCAATCGTTGAAACTGAATATCGTAGTAAGGAAAGGAAAAGGATTAGTACCAGAAATTTCCAACTACCAGGAACGTTTTCCAAAATAGTGTTCCAATATTATTATTCGTAAGGATGATTTCGTAAGTGCTATTAAGCTAACTGGCTTTCTTTCTAGTTGAAAGACTCCATCATTAACCAGTGGCCAATGTAAAAGTGTCAAGCCTTGAGCAAGTCAGTCAGATGGCATTGGTTGTCGCCTTAGCAACTGAACAGGGAGACGAAATATCTCAAAATTCACAGGTACAAATC
>NC_090880.1:7205821-7223321 GCF_036669935.1 Montipora foliosa
GGATGCAATTATACGAGCCGTAGAAAATATTAGCAAACTTTCGATACAATAACCGTCAAAAGCATGCAACCTACCACCCTAATCTAATTCGTAGCAGTTAATATAAAGATTGCTGAAAGGGCTTAATTAAAACAATCTTCATTGGCGATGTTTTGTCCTTTGTGTCCCGCCTAAGAGTGTATCAAAGAAAGTTTGAGTTCTGAGTACAAAATGCCCATTGAACGGTCGAATTAGGGGAAGAGATATGTCTAAACCCTAAATATGAGGTGATCATGAATTATGATTTGCTTTGCATGTCACAACGCTTCAAGGCAGACAGCAACATCGGTGCACGGTGATAAAATTAACAGACCAAAACTAATATTTTTTATGTGCAAAAACCAATTAAGTCGGTTGTTTTGTTTGAGCGAGTTGCGAACCTATTTCATGTTCCAATGCAAACACTTAGATGCTCTATTGAGGTCGCCGCCCTCAAATTACCTTTCATTTACGAACAGCCATAATCCTCTTAGTTTGACAAAGGGTCACAGTTGGACAGAAATATTCAAAGCCAATTCATGTATTTTTGTTTGCTCAAAATTAATGAACGCAGAGCAATATTTCGCTTTTTGGTTCCTCCGTGTATCCCCTATGAAACCGTCAATTTGGACAAACGAGAAATCCAGCCGCAATCATCGATTGCATTATTAATTTAAGTTAACGATCAGGTCCCAGTTGATCGAACACTGGTAACTATGTGCTATCGGAGAGTTCCAGTATCGGCAAGGATTTAGATTATTTACTCACGCATCCGAAACAAATATGCGGACTGCAATGCAAACACAGTTGAGGGCGTCCGCCCATGGCGGGTTTAACGTGGATAGTGTAATGGGATAAAGTTATCCATCTATGAACAATTTGGGCCGGGAAGCGCAGGTCACACTTCAAGACAAACATAAAAGCTGGGAACTTTAGAAGGAAATGCATTCCGCTAAATAATGCTAACAATGCTCTGCAGTTCGTGTTATCTAAGACAACAAGCCTGCTATCCTGAAAGAACGTCATGGCAAACCGTTCGTTGCATCCAAAAAACGTAACTTTTTGCGTATTTGTTCCAGTGGCAGTCGTACAGTGTAACTACTTCATCGGTGATACTCTCGTCAATATACAGAAACGGGTCTTTTACCCGTGTAATGCTGCGTTCGCCTATACGGTGCTTTAACACTGAATTAATATCATTGTCGAATTTTTGTGCTGCTTGGTTTTAAAAATGTCATATTGGACAATATTTACAAAATAGTAGCCTTTTTCTGTGTCAGGGGATTAAAAACCTCCCTCTGCCTTAAGCGGTTTCCCATGGCTCTCGTCCGGCGAGTTGTGCTTTCTTCGAAGGTTCGTTGACAGTATTGCCAACAAATTCTCTGTTTGACCCGCCGACTAAAACGACTAGTTATATCAACTACAAAACACTGGATATACAGTATTAATTCCCTTCAAAGGAAACCGAACTGCACATGCCTACATTGGCCATGGTTTAACCTGGAAAAAGGGTAACTAACATACCTGCCTCTTCGAGGTTAATTTTTTTTTCATTCGTTCATCACTTGTTCACCTTTGTGGCTAAATTATATTAAATTGTGGTCTTTAAACCGACCTCCCTAAGAAGGAAATAAGTAATGGAAAAAATCTAGATCTGGCGTTGGTGTTTCCGCAATGAAATGTCATAGACCGTCACTTAGAAGGTGCGATATCCAAGTCATTTGATTTTGCCTCAAAATCAGTAATTTGTTCGGCTTTTCGGCGATTGTTTCAAACTCGAACAATGTAGCCATATCGGCTAAAGACTTCTTCAGGACCTCTTTAATCAGCTATACATTTAATGAGACATGTGGTATCCGGAAAAGACGTGGCACATCAAAGGTCATGAGGATTTCAATCAAACAGAAATGAAAGACATTTTTATGACGATTCAGTCGCTTTAACAATTTGGATCATTTTGTCATCGTAATCCTTATTTATCAGTGGTGGAAATGCCAAGCTGCTGCCTTTCAGTGCCATTTGTTCCTCACATCAATAAGTTTTGAAAGGTCTAATTTTCTTTGTTGTCGCTGATAATGTCTTCTGGGGGAGATTGTTTGGGTCCCAGAAAATTCGATCAGCTGGCCTTTAAAGAAAAAGAAGAGAACCGTATTGTATACAGTTCCCATGTCTTAACATGCTGCTCTTGACTGATCATAATTTAATTCTATCACCGTACCGTATCAATACGCGTGAAAAGTTTCCCAACTTTAGTTAGCATCACTCCTGTACTTGTCACCCTTGATTTGGAAGCATCTTCATGAAATATTCTTGTTTTATATACGCACAGAAGACAGACATAATTTACAACGTCCTTGCTAACGTGACGTCAGTGGTGCCAAGTAATACTTTAAAGAAACAGTTACTATCTTGTTATCTTAAAGTCAGTCTGAATAAGGTGGACTTTGTCGATAATGCTCTATTTCATCTCTATCACAAACTTTAACCTTTCTGTTTACTCTCGTGAGAAACTGAACACGTTCTTTAACTTCGCACACAACATATCGCTGCCGAGGCGCTCCTTTTTTGCCGGGACCGGAAAATAAGTTGTATCGGGGTAATTGGAGCTTATCCATGTTTCTTAGTATCGCTGAGCGACAATACCTTTCTTTTTCCATATTTTGCCGCGTTGTCAGTGGTTGATTTCGTCTACAGAGTGGGCTGGCGGAATTCTCTTTGATAAAATTACATTGCTACGATTTGCAAACTAATTTGAAAGGCCGAGACTTCATTAAAAATGTAAACCTTCTGGTTGTCCTCACAACACCCGCCCAGAGCACCGTTTCTTGAAACCAGTTGGCCGAAGTGACGAGAATTTCACCTCTATCAAGACAGCGTTTTTGTTCAAACTCTTCAGACGTTCTTTGAGTTTTTTAATTGTCAAAACCTCCATGCAGTTTACCCTAGTGCCTTTGTAAACTTTCTTGATGGTTGCATCAAATCTTCTGATTCAGTTTCTGTCGTACTTTACTTAGTATTATTACATTATTAATTTATTACAACATCTGGACGAAGTGAACTATATAATTAAGCTACGCAAGTCTAACATCATATAGATCTGGACAGCTGTTCATGGCTAGGAATTTTACGTACAGTTTGATTTGATCATCACCTTTCGGTGCTGACGCGACTATATATCAAACAGAAAGACCAAGCAGCTGTTGAATACCAGTTTCGTCACGTCAATACACATTTTTGAAAGTTTTACTGAGAGAGTCAAACAAAATAGGCACTGCTAATTACAGAATATCAGTCAGTCTTTTTAAGTATTCAAATGAGCCAACACCGCAGAATTTGCACAATGAATGGGGCGTATTGTTATATGCCTGTCAAAGCTCAAGAATTGCCGCTACAGGCTGGGTATAGGTATTATTCTATTCTGCCTGTTCCGCCTTGGAACACACCTTAGTCACCTGATTACATTGGTACAAACCCTTTCTTCGGGGAAAAGTGATCAGAAAAAGCAACATTTTGTTGTGAAAACTACTTGTCCAGAGTTTTTATCAGTTAAATGACAAAGGCTGTAAATTACTCACCAAGTCAATGTGGCGTCCTGTAAGCCTGACGTAGGATGCTCCCACTGTGACTACCAAACCACAGACGTCCCGAACTTGGAATTTTTTATCGATCACCTTTCGCAAATCAACGTTTTCACATTTTTGCCACGGGCTTATTTTCCGTTTGAAGAAATGACAAGCTAAGATTTTCATTAAATTTTCTTTTGCGTGATTGAAATGTTAAAGCGTAGTTTTCAGTGTTTTGATAGTGTTTAAAATTTTAAATTCATTTCTCTTTATCTATACATTAAAGTGATTTACATTACAGGACAGTTCTGTCCATTATTATCCATTGGTTCAGGGAATAACATCTTGAAAAAAAAAGATTGCTAAATGGTTCACGTCATTTGAGAGAATTAGAGACATTTTACCTCAATTTTGAGTTTCCCTTGACTATTATATTGCAATACGAAAGTACTACACGGGAAAATTCTCATTGTCTGGAAGACTCGCTATATAATTGTGTTTTAAAGTTGTTTCTCTCTTTGCTCACTTCTAGTGTTTTCCAAATTATTAGCACTCTATAGCTGAAAATTAAATTAACGGATATTTCACCGTTTTCATTTGTTGCCAAAACATATATTTTTTCTGTGATTTAGTACAAGAAAAACCTCGAAACTGGCTGCCTTGAGTTTCCTAGCCGACTTTGTAATTTGAGAGGTCGATCATAGACCACTCAATTGTAAACAAGTAAACCCTATTACCTACCTCCAGTATTTTTATGTTGCATAAAACTTGATTGTGTTTTTCACCTGGCCCTGCTGTGTTTAAAACAGAGTTATGTCCCTTCCTTTGTTAAATCTCATCGGCTTGCTCGATGTTTAAGGACGGAAAGCCCAATAGGGGCTCTGCCGAGTCCATCGGAAAGACCTGAAGAGGATTTCTCGCTTTAATAGTACGACATGTCTATTTGAGGTCAATGTAGAGGGAAACAAAATAAAAGAAAGGAGAAAGAGAGAGCTCTTTCTTCGGCGCTTTTACCATACAGTGTATCTGGATTTTTCTAAATGGTGCTTGATAGCACAAGTGTTATACTAATATTGTTAAAAGTACAAACATGTTCCTTAAAGTCAAAAGTGCGGCTGTATTTTTAAAAATTTCTATACTTTTCTGTTCTAAACACTTAAAAAGAACCCATTGATAGTTACCCATGCTTTGCCTTCATTGAACTCACGAGAATGGTAAATCACGGTCCTCAAGAATAAAGAACCTTATTTCAAATTTTCAGGCGTTCTGTCCTCTCTCCGTAGAGAATTGCCTTATTTTAATTGTATTTTGTTAATAATAGATTGACTTACGAGAGATTTAAAGGAATTGCGACTTCAAAGCTCCAGTGATGAAGGTACTTAGCCTTTGGAGGGATCAGCTGTAGGGTCTAAGTGGATCCAAGATTTAAAAAGACGTTTAATATCCCAGTGACTGAGATATCGTAAGGATGGCTGTCCAATGGTTGACAACTTTTCAAAGCTTCCAATTATTTTTCTCTTAGACTTTTAAGACGAAAGGCGTTTATGGAATTACCATGCCACCCGACTAAATTGTTTCGAAATTTTGCATTTGAAACAAGCACATTAATTTTAATAGTCTCCTCCTAAATTTGTGAGCAATGAATGAGGATATGGCTGCACTCGATAACACAAATCTATCCCAATTCGTCAAGGACAGAATTTAAATGAACAACTTTAGGAATGGTTATTCTTAACGCAAAAGAATCTCTAGAAATTCCAAAATAACTCTTTAATAAGCAATTCAAAATCAGCACTCCCGGAAAGACGCAAATAAGCCGCGTTAGAAGACATGAGTGTGATTTGAGATCTCATGCGGTTTTAACTGAATGCGCCATAACACTTCATATTGAATTACCCAGCTATCTAAATCCGTTGTGTAATTGCCGAGAACAAATACTGCTCTTGGGGTGTAAATGGATGCATTCATTTTGCATCAAACATTTATTCGTTAAACTTGAAATCGGATTCTGCCCTCGGTGTATTAATCTTTAAGCTGCCTTTCACTGAATTTTATACTCATGCATGAGACTTCGAGAGAAAACCCTTAATTTCTTACTTAGCCAACTGGGATGTACTCATGACAGTGCCTTGAAGTTCAATCCCAAGATGTCACTTCGCAAAAAAGATTAATGCGGTCTCAGTTCTATATGCTGCGCAAGGTCGGATTCAAACTGCTTTTTAAACCTCAAATGGAAAGCTATTTCTAGCAGACAAAACGTAAAAACGTAAAATGCTGTTTGTCATGTTCGGTCTATGGTGGCTCACTCTTCTTTAATCAATCAATGAAACAAACTAAATATTCTGGTCGTTGAAATTACACTGTACAAAATGTCTATAACTTTTTGAATCGGTGATCTTGAAAGGTATGTCCATTCAAATGACACCAGTGACTTGTCATCTCCGCAACGATATCGATTTGATAATTTTCTTGACTGTTCCACACTTTTAAATATTTCCCCTCTACCCTTCCAATTTTTCCGAATTTTTAAAGTTTTTAATTTGTATCTTTAGCTGCATTGTGCTGGTCTCTTTCGACCCAATGTTTGAGCACCAAGTTGCTAAAAAGTCAGCTTTCTATGACAGACAAGAAGGCATTTGTTTGAAATAGTCAGAAATCATCTTCAGTTGCATCCCTTTCAAAATTGTTGAAAGACGGTAATGATTACTCAGATATTGTTGCTATGGAAATTACCTACCATAACTACTCTTCTTGAATTTAAGTCTTTACTGTGATCCTGTTTATGACCGGGGCTGAAAGTGAGAGCGGCGAACTTGCTGCTTACGCTATTTGGCTACTTGGTGTTCTTAAGCCGATGGCCGATTGAGCGCCATTTTTTTGCAATTTAATTGTATTTTGTAGCGTTCTGGAAAAGCTGTGGATGTGAACCATGATGACATTTGCTTCGAAATGCATCCATAATCGTGCAAGTTTTAAAAGGACTTGTCACAATAAATCGCCGCTACCTAATGCTTCACGTACACGTACAAAGACCACATACGCAGACTGAAAACCCGGAGGGAGGGGGGGGGGGGGACAACTTTAGGAATTTCTGGGTGGGGATGTGCCGCTGGGACCCTGGAACCCTTAGTCTATACCAGAGCTTGTTCAGCTGGATTTTGCTACCCTATACTAGAGTAAACTCCCACCGATTTCCGGCTAAATTCCGATTCTTGACAGTTAATAATATCCAGAGGTGTTTCATAATAGCCATTTATTGACACTGTTGAGGCTGAGTTACGTAAACTTAAACTTTGCCGATTTGATTTTTTTATATTCTTGAGTGGGAATTTCTGGTTTCCTTAGTCATGATAAAATCTTCAACCGACTGGTCAGTTTTCGTGAAAAATGATACCCTATTCTAGACCGAAAGGCTATGATTTATATACTCTATCCTAGAGTAAGCTTGAAAACCATACCCTTCACAGCGGCACATACCTATATAGTCCATATATGGCAGTACCCCCCTCCCCCCGGATTGAAAACGACGCAAACGACTGGAGTTCTAATAATGTTACGTGATGACGCCAACACATTTTGCCCTGGTTCTATAAATAGTATAGTTTTTAGTTTAATTTGGCCAAAGAAATGACAGCACGTAACTTTCTTTAAGCTGAAAAGAAGGAAGTCCTAAGAGATTAAACAGATAGGCATCTGTTATTGCTTTTTTGCATGAATACCTTCAGTATTAAAGATATCCTTTGTTCTCTTGTTTTTAAAACGGTCAGTTGACTGTTTTTATTTTGAGCAAATGTGTATTCAAAAAGCGAAGAAAAATTCCTAAAATTAAAGGAACACGATGCAAAATGCGATATTTTTGTCACTTATAAAAGTTTCAAACTAACATGCGGATAACGAGTGGCCACAAGCATCATTATGCATATGTAGTGGACACTTTCAAACCGTGAGTAATTATCCCTTTTAACATCCACAAGAAATTAGTACTTAGACAAATTTTTCTAACAGTGCATTAAGAGGACCTTAGAATTTAATAGTTTGGCTCTAATATTGATCTCGATTTAGTTCCTAAATTCGTTCGTGCAATATCCTGGTCAGTTTGTGAATCTCTCCTGTCATAATGTCATTACTTTAAAACATTTATTAACAACTTTGTCATTTCGAGACGTGACCCACAGAACACGCGGAAAATGCCCAATTTTGTTAAGTTTGTGCGTAGTGTGTTTTACAAGTATCGCCGGATTGAAGTTGTTCTTCAAGTCACTTTTGAGAGAAGACTACCTGCTGGTACCACTGTAAGCAATTAAACCTTTCCCCTGAGCATGGTTAAAGCGACCGTTTTACCTTATTTATTTTTTATTTTAAGAGAGTTTTCGCATTCAGTTATACCAACTTGAACGCCATGAAAGCAAAATTTAAGTATTACACTAAGCTTAGTACAACTGCAAAAAAAGCAAAACAACTTGCGTTCCCTCACTGAGTTAGCTGAAGTTTTATAACTGTCCTGTAAAAAAAGTCCAAACTGAATTTTTTTTATTATCTGAGTGTCAATGAACCAGCAACAAGATTATGTCGTAGGAAAGCCTAAAAAAGTCAAATCGGCTGCAGTAAAAAGGACGGCTCGACAATTGAGGAGAGATGAAAATAAAACTTTCCTTTAATTATGGGACTAAAACAAATGAGATTTTAACCCCGCTCCGATTTTAAGCCTTAACGTTTACAAGAGGTGATACAGAATTAACACTGAGAAGAATATTCTTCATACCTTCGTATCTCTTTGTTTACCGCCAGAACTCATAGTTTCTCCTATGATGTCTGAGGTCAGTAACGATCATAAATTGTGATGTTTCGGCGGTTTTTCATTGTGCCATTTTGAAAAACTAATTGAAGGTCAAACGCCTCATGTGCACCTGCGCTCCAAGATCCTCTAGAAGTTTGAAGGAGGGAGGACTGCTGTCTTGGTAGAGAAAGATGAATTAATTGTTTGCTTTTCGAAATGTCAATAATTGACCCAATTCTGTTATGAAAACTCATCCATAAGAAATACCTTGTATATTCGACCCAGAGAAACCCCCAACGACGGATCGTTTCCAAAATACATTGGTCTAACAACCGGAGTTGAACTGTTGATGATTTTCACTCCATGACCAATGACTCTTTTGTTACGAGAATTTGCTTGTGGATATGTGGATGGCAAATGAAATGATGTCATGGGGCGTCATCTTCATATTAAATGAATATTTTAAGGCTTCCAAGCTACACCAGCACCCATCACCGCCTTTTATTTACTTTCACATCATGAAAAAAAGCTTGTTTTACTGGATTGTGGCCGACCCTAGAAATCGAGCATCGTTCTTATCAAATAGTCGCATTTGTATTTCTTTCATTATCACAAAAGCTGAAAGCGGATTAATTTGTGCATGCGGAGAATAATTCAGATTCTGAAGACGTGGGAAGTAGTTAAATGTTTGTTATTTGTCCATGGGATAACATTTTCATTCGTCAAATAAGCTTTGCTAATACTTAAATACTGATCTTTTATGCTTAATCCCATCTTATAACAAACAGCACATATTCGTACAAAACCACCAAGTTGGTTATACTCGAATCCGTTATTACACGGCTTCTCTCACTTATTTTAAAAGAAAACAAATATTTTCATTGAAAAACACAATTTAAAACTACTCGCTTAGGCAGAAGTAATGTTTTGAATTGATATTTCTTTCGGACCAAAGCGGTTTTCATTCGGCGCCTTCTACTTGCATCCAGACAAAAGAGGATAGATAAATTTTACTATAAAAGGTGTTTCCAATAATTAATTTTTACAGAGCAATGCTATGCGTAAATGTTAGAACGCGTAGAAAAAAAAAAATCGTCAACACTGCGAAAGAATATCTTTGATAAGCAAAACGGAGCTATCAATATTCCATTCGGTTCTCTCTTTGTTATTTCTCTTTTGTTAATGAGTTTTCAAAAAATGTTCGGCCTCGCGGTTTGCGAATACATGATAAGCCAAAAATGTTTTACCGCAAAGCAATTATGGGTGTGTTTGCGTTAAATTATGCCACAGTAAAAAAGGACAGCTCTTTCACATGTTCGCAACATCTAATTTTTTTTGCTATTGTATATTTTCCCGAATAGGGACCTAAGATGAGCTCTGCTGCAAATCGAGTTACTCAATTGCGCGTTTTTGCTGAGATGCGACTTCGCACGCAGTAAGCGTAAACAAGCATTGGTCAGCCATCCTCTTGTTACATGTTTAATTTAGGTCTAGGTAAAATTGTTTGAATTGATGAAGTAAATTTTGTCGTTTCTTTTTTTCTTGTTCATCTCAAAACTTGTCAGTTAGTTAATCTGTTGTCACGGTATAAGATATTAAAGTCTCTCTCAATAGCACAGGAAATGTTTTTCTCCGACTGTTCCATTTAATCATGATGCACTGACAAGTTTTCGAAGGCTCGTTCACTTTGGTAACTGTGTTATTTATCTTAAGCTTCATGCACTTTTTGTTCAACTTGTATAAACATAGCATGTTTCACCTGTGAGGTTTGGTCATCATCATTTGCTGGCTATCGCGGATCGAACTCTTGTTATTATTCGGAGTCAGTGCCGTTTTAAATATTAAAATACTTACAGTAAGTGCTACGATACGAAAAAGTTTTTTCGTTTTGCTTTACCCAACAATTTAATTCTCCTTCTTTTGAAATTGAATTTTCTTATGTACTGCGAGTGTTGATTCTTGCTCTGGTTATGTTCCAGTGATAGATTTGTTAAGCAAACCTTTGTTTTTGTGGGTAAGCGCCAAAGTCCATTTGTCAGAGATTATAAGTTTTGTTATGTTAACTGCATTTGGCTTTTTAGTGGTATGGCATTACCTTGGCTTCTTCGCTTCGAGGGGCCTTCTTTGCTATCCTGTACAGTAGCTTTTGGGACACAGTTATACCCCAGTTGGCCGTGATTCACGCCTCACAGATGTCACAAATAAATAACTAAATAAATAATAAATAAAGAAAGACATTAATAAATTTTCGGTCTCTATAACTCTTCTTCCATAAAGCCAAATTCTGTATAAAAATTGTGCAGAGCAAAACTAGATACCGTTAAAATTTATATCCTGTGGATTAAAAGTGTGTTTGTTTTAGCCGTTTCCCTCCTGATAATTATCATTCTTTCTTTGCTGTTCTTTTATGAGTTTTTTTTTCCGGTGAACATGTGTTCCTTTTAAAAAGCGGCTTTCAGCAATGTTTACGTTAGCTCTGGATTTGTTAGTTTGGGCTTAAGAGCCAAGATTCATTTCCAGTCATTAATAATCCCCTTATAACGTCATTCGTGTTACGCTTTGTTAGACTTGCATATATCATTTTGAAGGTGTATTTCAACTCTGAGTTTAGCACTTTTGTACCTGACCGTTGTATCTTAGATGAACAATAAAGCTTCAATAAATATATTGTTCAAGGGTTGAACATCGATCAAGTAACACCGTATCGGTACAGTCTTGTTTTCAAGAAGTTTTTGTTTTTTCTATACTTTCGTTTGGCGTTTTGTTGTTGTTGTTTTTAAGAGAAAATGTTCGATTCGATCGGGAACCACTTTGTCGGTGCAGCTGCGGGTGTTGTTTTTTTTTTTCCTCCATTGTCGAACCAAATGCTCTTGAATCTTTCTTGAGAAATATTTTCTAACGATTGCTTTTCAGACATCTTTTCCCTCTAAGCGTTACCTTGATTATTGCGGCGGCATCTTCAAGACCTATCCTGATGGCAATGAGTTCGTTGGCGTGAAAAGGTAATTCTCACAACTTTGCAGACACACGTCTTTGATCTTAATGTTTCCGCTTTCCCTCAGTAATTATGTACTAGCATTTTTTTAGCAGTTCATTTCTCATGGACACCTCAATTAGGGCCGGAGTGAATTGTTCCATGATGTGTCCGTCGTAATGCGGCCAGATTTCAAAGGCTTTGCATGGCTTAAGCGAAAGCAGGTTATAACTGACGAGTTTAAATTGTTAAGATAAAGGCTATTACAGCCATTAGGGACCCCAGTGAAGGTTCGTTTTCATCATCTGGCTAAACGCACTGATCTATATGAAAAGTATCACGTCTCAGGCAGAAATTTTCATAAGTAAAAGATACAGTGGAAATTAAATTGTATCTCGATATAACTGAGGAGAGTACTTATTTTATCAGCCGCGGCTTTAATTTGAGCTGGGAATATTTTTTGTGGTGCCACTTAATAGTGCTCAAAAGTGATCCCTAAAAGGCCTAGTTTTTTAACATTTGTTGACCCTTTTATAGCATTTTAAAAATCTTCCCGTTAGGCCTAATATGCCATTTTCGAAATATCAAATATTCAGCTTAATAGTGAGGCAGTGAGGACGAAAACAATAGAAACACAATAGAAACACAATAGAAACATCCACTTTCCATTGTCTTTGTCCTCTAAACCTCTCTTTCAAGCTGAATTTTAATATATCGAAAAAGGCCAATTAAAAATCCTTAATTATTTGTCCTCAAAATTTCTACTGTTAGACGGACTCTTCAACATTTTTAATTTGCGTCGCCTTCTTTTTGCAAAGTTCGGATGTGAGCACAACTGCACCAAAAGAAGATAACAGCTAAATGCTTCATACTGAGTATTATTCTTGGCTTGCACGTGACGTCACTGTACTTTCCATATTTGGGTATCCGCCATGTTGGGGTTCCACCGCGGGTAAAATTTACATGTGTTTATTACGCATATATGCCATCGCTGTGTACTATACGATGAGTTCTTTGGAAAATGAACGCGTCCCCTCGCTTGACGAGCTTTGTAGTAAGATCCCAATATTGTCGGAGTATAGTGCTAAACTTGACGACAACGTAAAACGAAGATACGTTGAAAAAATCGCCGAAATTGGAGTCGATCCGGTCACCATTCCCGATCAACAGTTTGACACGGAGTACCTTCCACCTATCGAAGCGATGGATTTGCTTAGCTACTTGGTTTTGGAAACGAGGTTCTACACGAAAGAGCAGTTCAAAGCATACAAGAGTTTGGAAGCCTACAACTTTGTGGTTTCAGGATTTTTATCAGGCATTCAAGGCTGTGTTGTCGCTGGAAAGCACGTTGTTACAGGAAAAGTGAGACATTCACAAAGAATGAATGACCCTTTGATCTATTTGTGGGTTGTCGCCGAAAAAGACGGAACAGTCAAATCAGCCCACTGCTTAGGGTGCAAAGCAGGGCTCTCGCAAACGTGCTCGCATGTTGCAAGTGTGTTGTTTTATATCGAAGCGTGGACGAGGATTCGCGGTAAGTTGGCCTGTACCCAGGCCAAGTTAAATGTACGTGGTTGTTGCCATCATTTGTAAAAGATGTCCCATATGCAAAAATGCGCGACATAAATTTGACCTCCGCCAGAAAACTTAAAGCGGATTTGGATGAAAAAATCGATAACTTAGGAGAGGCTCAGGCAACATCCTTCACCGGCAGCAGAAGAGAACTAACAGTACAAGTTCCCACGGAGACTGAAATGAACACCCTTTATTGTCTAGACAAAAAATTTTTTTAGCTACCTGGACAGCTATCTCACATTGTAAACTAAATAGTTTTTGAGACACACAAAAAAGCTTCAGGTGTTATTGCTATTTATTTACAAAATAAACTGTTTCAACCAATTGGCCACCAGTAAGGTGTGACAAATTAAAATACTTCCCTTTCATTGCTTTACAAATCGTAATCCTCCCAAGATCTGAAATTCAATTCTCCTCACTGATGACCATACAAATCTTTGTTCTCTGTTCTTGTGAATTTGGTGTAACATAAAGACACTTTCCCATAGTTGGTAATTTTCCAAATTCTTACCTCCTGTCTCCTTGACAGAGTAGTAAAATCGTTAGGAGAATTTATTTGCTAGTCATTCCTGGGAGTGAAAGGTGTAAGTAATAATTTTCTAATGTAGGCGTATGATAAAGAACTTCAACCTAATGGCTTAAAAAACTGCAGCCATTAAGGGATATAAATCTAGTGGTAAACGTCTAAGTACCTTTCCTTTTTGTACAGTTATTAATGATCAATGATGAGGATATCTTTACAAGTAAACAAACTGTCTAACTGGTCATCTGTCATTTGTCTTTTTTCCCTTTTCGAAATATCATTAATTAAAACTGGCTGTTATTGGTTTTACAAGTTGTATTTTCAAATAAATGAACTGGGAATGACATGACAGGATGAACCTCTTATTGTTATAATTAATAAATATCACCTCCTTGGGTTTAACATATAAAATAGCTTTACAACGACTCCCGGTCAATTTGTATGTTCAAATAAATCAACTGGGAATTACATGACAGGAGAAACCTCTCATTGTTATAGTGAATAAATTTCTTTCAATTTCTTGGGTTTAACAGATAAAATTAGCTTTACAAAAGCACATTGTAACCTTTGAAATCCATATATTTGAAATCCATATATTTGAGACAAAAAATCCCTAAAACCCATATTCAAATTGGCCACACAACCCCATAAGGGACTTCCCCAGGTGGTGGTACACACATTTACAACATTTTAAAATTAAACCAACAAATTTCGAAACAGCATGGTTTACATAAGTACAATGGAATCCCAGTTTTGTAAATCCTCTATTTTTTAAAGCTTCTGATAACTTGGACTCGGAGTCATTTCCTCTCTTAAACTATTTTTAACCATTGATTTGAACTCTCTGATTTCACAAACCAATTTACACTAGCCTTAGAGGTTAACAAAATTGGGATTCCATTGTATTTTGCACAGATTAATCTAATCAAATGGGACAATGGGGCCACATAGATTGACAAGTCCAGAGCAAACTCTGAGTATGCGGTCGATCATAGGTACCTGGATCTCAGGATTTCCAGTTGGATTACAGGTTAAAAAATCTACTGACAAGGTACTCTCAAGAATAGTGTATTTCCTGCGTAAAAGTCCTATAACTCGTTCAACGTGGATCCTAACATGTGTGATCCCCCTTGTTCTTTCAACGTCAACAGGGTCCAGTTGTTCTTTTCCTTTAGTGAATGCTGGAATTATGAGTTTTGCTTGTTTAAGGGCAACACCATCGTGAACAGTGAATCCCCTGTCTGCGATAACTAGATCCCCAGGAAGCAAGTTGTTGAGCAGCCCACAATTTTCCGTGAGATACTTGTCTGAGGTGCGTCCCCCCCAGGCTTCCGAGACAAAGGAGATGCAGCCTTGAGGGGTTATGCCGATGAGGACCTTGACTGTGTTGTGGTGTTTGTACGAGCTGAACGTTTGTGCTCTAGCCAGGAGGTTTGTCGGTTTTACACAAAAAACTTCAAAACAGTCAATAATGACGGTTGTCTTATTTCCAAACGAAAACTTAAAACACTGGGGCATGGTCTTCCAAAGTTCTTCCCTCTCTGGCCACCTGATCAGTGGGGACAACCGCACATCCATGATGACCAGCCAGTGTGCAAATGTCCTTGATACTGTGGACATAGAGACTCCAAATCGGCCAAGTCTTGGTGTGGAACATTGAGTCTCAATTTCATCAGTACCATAACCATCTCTTGAAATAAAGAAAGGGATTGTGTTCTTCGTTTGACATGGGGTGCAACATGACTAAAAGTGGCTTCCAGTACTTCAAATGTTGGCAAACCAGTGTAGAAAGACACTTTCCCGTTATCATCTTTGAAATAATTTTTGTCAAAAGGCTTGCTAGTCACTGACTCAGCAAACAAGTAATCAAACTCTTCTGTTTGAGTTGAGGCATCACTTCATGGGCAGTCCTTGATGGAAAGAGATTCCACGGAGCGATATAAATAATCGAACGCTTCTGTTTGAGTAGAGCATGTGCTGTGTGTTGCTTGCTCGTTGGGATCTGATTCTTGCTGGTCTGTAGGTTGCAAGTCTAAGTTCTCCACTTGGACTTGTTCTGAACTGGTACTTGCACTTTCGATCTCAGCAGCAAAATCAGCAAGGGGAACTCCAGGCTCATTTAATTTCTGCTGCTTCAGTGAACGTTCTTGTTCCTGTTGTTCCGCGTGACGTTTTCGCCTTTCCTTTGACCTCTCCGCTCGAGCCTCTCGCGATTGCGCTTGATGTTGTTCACTTTGCGTCGCCGTTTTGTCATGGCCTAAATTGAGATTGGGAACCCAGTCAATATTGTAACGATCCCACAAAGGAGCTGCAGTTCCAGAATGGAAATGTTGGTCGCAAACTTTATCGCTGTTCAAGATTTTATCCGTAAGATCAGCACGGCTTATTGCAGAGATCCACAATCGCCGTCGCTCGATACTCAATTTCTCAACTTCTGGGCCTTGATTTGTAATAATAGCTGGAACTCGATACAATCGGACTCCCTTACCTCGACCAGTCTTTCTAGAACAGCCAACGATCAGGCACATAGGCATTTTGAGGCAGCGGAATTAGAGAAAATCGCGTTTAGGTTCACGAGTTGGTGACTACGTGGTCAGCACACTGGCCGCCATATTGGTTTTGGAACCCCAACATGGCGGATGAAAATGGCAAATTGTACCGGAAGTCACGTGACTGCAAGCCAAGAATACATGTTTCATACTGAGATGGTGCGTTAAAAGCGCTTGCTGAAGAGCTCACAATTGACGAGAAAAGTAAACTCCTAAGACATTGATGTTAACTTGAGTGATATATTTGGTTTGTGGCGTATTCTCAGAGAGGCTCGCGAAAGAAAAGTTGAGTAGGGTACGAAATAAATATTTAAACCGTAAAATGCGTCAAGGCCTGGTCAAACGGGAAAAGTTTGGCGTTTAAACAACATCATACGTTGTTTGGTGAACGAACACACTGTTATTTTCAAAGAGTTAATTTCACTCCAGTGCTGGAGTGAAAAAGTGGAGTAAAATAAAGCGGAGTAAAATGTACTCCTAAGAGGAGTTAATTTAACTCCACTAAGAGTAATTTTTACTCAGTACTAGTTAATATTCAAAGGCAATGACCTTGTCTAGAGTAAATTTTACTCTCCCTACAGAGTAATATAATATGCTGGAGTTAATTTTACTCCTATTTATCGGGATACTGAGTAAAGTCTACCCCACTTACTAATTCTACTTTCTGAGAAAAAAAGTACAAGAGGATTTTACTCCTATTTATGTATTTTTGTAGGGTAAATTTAAGTTTAGCCAGTTTAAGATGTGGAATTGGGGTTGTTTTATTTTTGTGAAATTCACCGATTAATTCTTTGTTTTCAAGGAGTTAATTGTAGTGAAAAAGTGGAGTAAAACTAAACGCAGTAAAATGTACGCCTCTTATTTAGTACTCCACTAATTAACCCTTTAACTCCCAATAGTGCCACTTATAGATTTTACTCTGTCTAACGCCAGACGATTTTACTCGTCAATGGGGAACCCCACGGGGCTGAAAGGGTTAACAACAGCTGGATTCACTCAAAAACTATGTCCCCATTAGCCCTTTAACTCCCAATAGTGCCACTTATAGATTTTACTCGTCAATGGGGAACCCCAAGGGGCTGAAAGGATTAAGAGTAGAGTATACTCCCCTCCAAGTCAACAGTTTTACAGGATTAAAATCCTGTTAATAAGGGCCGGTATCTTTCCACATTTCAGTGAGGGTTAATACGATGAGCCGCTCTGAATCTTGCTGGTTTTTTCGTTTTTAATTGGACGACCCGGTAATTAAAGTCGTTATCCTCCGCGATCTTGGATAACACAGTAGAGAACAGACTGAAAACTTGTGAGCCGTTTTGGTCAGCAGTCACCGGTGCAGCTCTTTACTGATTTCGGCGGGTCTTTCGGTGGTTTGAATAACGATCACAATTTGTGCTGACGAGTTTTTCGTTTGTTTACTCTTTAAATGCTGATCCAAAGCAAGGAAATGCTTACAACAACTCAAGTAAAAAGGTAAGCGTTAACTGAACCATGAGCAGATAATATTTGATGCCTTAGGCCCGA
>NC_090880.1:7228321-7230821 GCF_036669935.1 Montipora foliosa
AGAGTTGAGGCTGAAACCATCTTGCGAGTTTCCGTTGTTGACGGGCCGTTCGCAAGCCTCTGAGGAAAGCCGAAGAGGTGAATTTTAAGGCAAAGTTTTCGTTCGTCTTGAGTCTTTCGGCCGCCGAAACACACGTATTTGGAGTGAAAACTTTGAGATAGTTATTTACACAATTTTTTTACGATCGGTGATTTTCCCATACAATTCTCTATATACACAAACTGTCGCATACACCACGTATTTTCAGCTTGGGGGAGCCTATGTTAGAATTTGCTCGTAGAATACGCAGAGATACAGTAGGTGAAAAGTCCACCATTCCCAGTTGTTAGTCGGTTCGGTAATATTTCATCAAAACAGATACCTTAAATAAAAAGGTTCACCAGTTCGACACAACGAGGTAGGGTCCTTTTCTTCCATTTTGGGGAAACTATCGATCAATTCTTTATCCGATATAAATTTAGGGTCGTATATAAATCAATTCTTTAAATAAGGAAATCCACAATTCATGCAGTCTATTGGTCCTTACTTGTTTCGGAATCAAAGGTAAAAAACGTTTTGCTTTTTTTTTATCATTGCTTTTCTGTTCTTTCTATCTAATTAATTCGACCTCGAAACGCTCTCGGTTACTTTCCCCTTTTCTCACTTTGGCAATCTTTAGCCTGACTTTTGGCATCAAATGACAGTGACGGGCCTTGGAGGTACAGGGTGCGAAGGTAGGGCTGAAGATCAATGCCACCAAGACAAAGTTGATGTGGATTGGTACCAAACGTGGCGATGATGTGTCGGTTGCAGGGGGGCGGATTGAGGAAGTGGATGAGTTCACATACCTTGGGAGGATTGTAAGCAAGAAGGGAGGCACTGACAAGGACATTCAGACACGAATTGGAAAGGCAAGACAGGCATTTGCGATGCTGAGACCAATATGGTGATCCACAGTACCAAAAACCAAGACCAAGCTGAGAGTCAAATGGGTCAAATGTGAAGACGGTGCTCTTGTATGGTTCTGAAACTTAAAGGCTGACTAAGGGATTGGAGCAGAAGTTGCAGGTGTTCATCAAAAAGAGCCCGAGGAACATTTTGAGGATTTGGTGGCCTAGAAAAATCAGCAACAAGGAGCTTTGGAGACAAACAGGGCAGCGACCGATAGAGCAAGAGATAAGGCAAAGAGCTTGGGGATGGATCGGCCACACGTTGAGGAGACCAGATGGACCGTGTAGTCAAGAGGGCACTGGAGTGGAACCCACAGGGGAAGCGAAAGAGAGGGAGACCCCGGCACACCTGGCGACGTACGAGAATGGCAGAGTTGGAGAGGAGACATCTCACGTGGAATGAGGCAAAGGGTACCGCACAAAATAGGGTTGGGTGGTGCGCTCTAGTTGAGGATCTATCTTCCACTAGGAACGAAGAGGAATAAGTAAGTAATTAACTCGCTTAAGGTTACCGTATACCTTCAGATCGGCAATTTTCTTCAAATTTCGATTTTTCGGTTAAAGTAATGATTGAAATGGGATATCTAATGAAAAAAAAAAATATTCAAAAAGATTAAACTTTGGCGGAGAAATGGCGGTTTTATATACGTCGCGGTCGGAAGCAAAAATTACCCGTTTGATTGACAGTCTTAGCGCTGTTTTCTCGAATCAATTTTTTCACTTGAAGCGGACACTTTAAAGAGCTAAAACTCAAAGGGAATTTGTTCGATTGCCCCCAAATTTTGACAGTGGTTAGATTAACATATAAACAACGAAAAATGTCTGCGAATTTTTTATTTCAAAATATTTTTTCTCTGAGAGCGATTTTTGTACGAACAATTCACATTCTTTTAATACTATTTCGAAAACGTGCGAAAACCTTTCACTGTGCGCTTTGGATCGGGAAACGGAGGAACAAAATAAAATAGCCAAAAACAAAATTTGCTTTGACTTGCAGCTTGAAAAGGTGATTCGGACGCTCGCATTTAGAAGTCGTGAAAAATTCGACAATTCATTTAATTATTGATATGGTTTGATAGCCAGCTCTATAAGCTTTAATTTGATGTTGGGGTTTAGGTATCTACAGATTAAACCGGACGCGCTACATCGCTCGGACGCGAGACACCGTCTTGAAGATATGCTGTAACCTTAATCTGTGTAAGTAAATAAAATTAAAAGCACGATCGTTTTCATGATCTTTATTGTCGTGAAGTATTTTTGCCGAATAGATAACTCGTCTAAGGTGGATATTTCGTATAATTCGTCCAAATATAAATTCGGTGTTTAGACGAAGTGTGGACCACAATTCGTCTTCAGCTGATTCATCTGTACGGCGCAAAGTTTAATTCGAACTTGCTGTAGCCGCAATGAATCGTAAATTCTTCCATTCGAACCTGCCTGCCTCCATGCATGTCTAATACTCACTAAGTGAAACGACCCGAATGCACGAACTGTCGTTTCGAAAAATTCATCTCATTAGATAAAATCGTCGTACAGCTGTCCCCACGAATCGAACGATCCGTACGATTCGT
>NC_090880.1:7235821-7248321 GCF_036669935.1 Montipora foliosa
TGCAAATGCTTTTTAATTTATTTCCCCGCATTAGCCTCCATTGCAAGCTAGTTCCAGTCCAATACTGAGAATACGAATATGGTCTATTGCAGTTGGAGTATGGGGTGATTTTTTCCTTGCAACTTGCAACGCAACGTTTGTTGCGTTGCAAGTTGCAAGAAAAATGTAACATGGCCTTTACCAAACCAACAAAGAAATGACGGCTTGGGAGAACCAGCTTCAAAGAACAAACTTCAAGGTCAACAAGAGCACTAAAGTTTACTCCAATTCTTTTGCCGGTGGATACCGTTGTAATACTTGCGAGAAGCCCATGCATTTCCACTTTCAGTCGAGGATGATTCACATCGACAATCTTAATTTTTTTTTCAGTTGTGTATTGCGTTCCATGCCATTAGCATTAGATCGGTTTGAAGAATGGAATAGTTTCTGATCAGTTTTGATTTTAGTTTCAAAAACTGAATATCGGGACATTCGCTTTTCGTTAGTTTCAGTTGAAGATGGTTTCATTTCCGTTTTCATGGTTGTTGCATTTCCAGAATAAGCCTTTACAGGTATATTCGTGATCACCAGTTGCTGATGGTTTGAAGTCAGATATTACCTGCGGGTTGAATTCAAGTAGAATTTAGTCAATCGACCCTCTTGACGCTCGGAAGAGGTGGTTTTTGTTTTTTCAGGAAGAGTTTGCTGTGTCACGGAAAGCAGAGTTGGTTTAAATTGGTTTTCCGTATACATTGAACACAGCTGATTATTCAGAGTTGACACTCTTTCCGAGCTTTGCTTTAACCGGCACCGAAGCAAACGATTTCACATTGTCGCCCTTGTCTTGATAACTTGACCTTTCACGTACAAAATAGGCTTTTCGCAAGTATCACAACGGTATCCAACAGCGAAATGATGAGAGCAAAATTAAGTGCTCCAGGTGACCTTGAAGTTTGTTCTTTACAGTTGTTTCTCTCAAGCTGTCATTTCAAGTCTTAAGCCGGCTTTGTTGGATCGCGAAGGGTAAAATCTCAAGACATTAGTAGTTTGATCTGTCGCTGTGAATATCGACGGTCATTGTCGCATCCCAAACACTGCACACCCATGACTACTTCTTAAACTCGAACGATTTATATTTCGAGCGGAGTCGACTGGTTTGTTTTGCCCCTGCCTATCCCAGAAGTCTTTGCAAATGTAGAGGAAAACAAAGGGGTCTGGGGACGGGCAACTCATTCATTGGATAAAGAAACTACCCAGAATACTGAGTCGGGACACTGAGAAACGAGATGAGTAGTCAGCAGATTTAAGTTCTTAATTTGGGCTGTGATTAAAGTAGGATAAGAACTGGAAAATAGCCAAAAAAAGTAACTGAAAAATTTAACCAAAATTGATAATAAAGAAAGAAAAAGGTGTTTAAGAAAAAAGCAATAATAAAATAAATAAATAGTACCAGCTAGTGACAGAACCAAAATTGGATCGGGTTGAATTTAGGACAGAATTGAATTAAGAATACAAGGCTAGCATCAAACATACCTACTTAAAATATTTCTACACATTGTCCGCGTGAACAGGCACAAAAAAGACACTTCTGATTCTTCATCCATGTTGAAGGACCCAAGAAATGCAATATGAAGTTAAATTTACATAATCAGTTCGGATGTAAACAATATAACAAGTTGATCTTGATGCTACAAGTCCAGTATTATGTTTAGGCGATATACGTAGAAAGATGTTCTCAAAAAAATCCTTCGGCAGCAAGTTATTATGATACTGAACTGAACATGA
Source organism: Montipora foliosa (assembly GCF_036669935.1). Lineage (NCBI taxonomy): Eukaryota > Metazoa > Cnidaria > Anthozoa > Scleractinia > Acroporidae > Montipora > Montipora foliosa. The sequence continues at coordinate 7,237,586 of NC_090880.1, forward strand.
ATTGGGCTGTATAAATAGTCAACAAATCCACGAGTTTAACAAGGCGTAATTGAAAGACATTATATCATGTGAGAACACTTTCGATATTATTGCTCTGGACCTTTTTCAAGGGGACCTTAACGTGCGGAGCAAATTGACTGACTTTTATCGCAGTGCGGGTTTTCTCGTGTCTACCCACCGGCTTGGTGAAGCTTTCGTGAGTCTATCCTGTGTTTTGGTTCGTATGTTTACTTGTTTCAGTTTATGACGAATCTATTTGAAATGAGTTATAAACAGATTGTTAGTACACAAAATAATTGAAAACTTAAATGCTCAAATACAATATTTCCCTGGAAGATTCAGTTCACCTCATTCAGCACACAGGCACCGCTTTCTGAAGTGTCAATACTTCTGCATCGTTTGCAATTTTTTGAAATTGTAAGGGATCGAATCATTTTGCTTGATAAGATAGTTTTCAGTGAAACTGCCACAAACCGGTCAATTTTGAAAGCAGGATCATATTCTTCTGCGATGCTCGCCTGGCTAAAGGTTTGTCTACCCGGCCAAATCGGTTACCAAAAGATTTGATATTGAAGCAATTTTGATAATAAGTCACAGTGCTTAAGATTTCTATTCCTATGTTTAACGCCCCTCTGCTTCACTCCTAGGCCAAAGTTGACGTGGATGGAAAAAGGCGGACCATACGTTAAGCGAGTAGAACCGAGAATCGAAATTATTAACTGCAACTTATTAAACTTTTATTCTTCGATATCCAATCCATAGGCTTCTGCCTGTGAGGCTTTGAATGGATAAAATACAGATTAACTAAAGACCTTTTTAAGGCTGTAAGTAGGGTAACAGAAAACAATTTTGTCACGAAACTAACCGCATGTTAAGCTTTCCTGTTGTGGTTCAAAAATGTGAATTCGAAACCGTGCAAAAGAGTTTTCTATCTTTATGATCAAATCCTTGCTTAAATCGAAGATATATACACTGATTGTATCTTAATTTCAACTATGGTACCCTGGCAAGTTAAAGCTGTCATTCTTGCAAAGGTCTGCTTTCTTTGGTCGAGGCTGACATAGCAGTGAACACGACTAGACTGAGTCAAAAGGGACTGAAATAGTTAGTACTTACACTGTATTCTCGTCAAGTTTACTCGTGCCAATGGTTCTCGCTCCTTCTTATCACCTAAACGACGAAGCATTAAACCATTTTATTACTCGATGCACTCGTCTGTCATCTCCTGCCATCACGTTGTGGAATATCTCACTTATGAGCGACAGCTTTTGTACAGCGACGTTTTTGAAAAGTAAATTTGCATTACTGGTCTCAACCCACCATTAGCTGGTGACATTTATTACGCCCAACATTGCGCTACAATAAAGTATCCTTCATCATTCCACACAGCATGGTTTTTATATGAGTACAGAAGAGAGCCTTGCTCGATTCTGTTTTTCTACATTTCAGCGAAGAAAACCAAGCATTTTATTTCCCTTCCTCGAGATGTAACAAATATTTTGGCTAGTGGTTTCATGTGAGGATGTCAATTTTACTTATTTCACAGACGAAACGTTAAAAATTAAATTGAAAATGTGTACTCACTTGGCGGATCGCTTAACCTGTCAGTCATCTGAGCTGGCGAAAGCAACACGGAGTCGTCAGCTGCTCGCATCAGTCACTGTTTGTAATAAGAGCTAAATTAATGAAGGAGAGTACAGTAAGAAGTGGTGAGCTAACCTGACTAAGCACGCACTCTGTATTACATTTGTTTATTCATCTTCCAGTCTTATATTGTTAAACGTACTACCTTCTCCTCCAATGACAAAACTGCTCAGGTAATTGCTCTACTGTAATTGTCCGACGTCTGAACTGGCACCGACATAACAAATAAACAACCGGCAAATTCACTGACTTAAAATTTTGCTGGTTTCCCAACAGCGGCAACAGAACGATAAGAATTGACCAATTAAAAGTTGGTCCAGAACCGTCCATCACGTTTTCAAATATTGTTATAATTGCGACATGAGGGGAGATATCGACCGTGAAACTCACCCTATTCGTCAGCATTGAAGGTAAAAATGATAAAGCGCTCCTCGATTCATTATAGCATAAAAACAGTGTACCGGCCCCTTAAAGGCAAATTAGCCAGTCTGCACGAAAAAAAATTTGTTCACTTTGAACCACCGGTTTTAAATGACTTATTTTTTTGAATCTTTGTTATATTCTTGATGGTATGAAATTAAGGCCTGGTATATTCCGACATATTTTCCCGTTTTATCTGTTGTTAGGAAACAGTAATCACTAAGACGAGAAAGAGTTGTCTACATTCATGCTAATATTAGAGATCTAGTCACGTGAAATTGCCTGTCAAAAAAAGGCACGAAAATTCTCATATTCTAAATTTGCTCTCTCCTATGACAAATTGCTGGATATTTGCAGCTAACTGAAAAGAACTGAGCTTAACTCAGACGGTCTAAGTTTCGATCGCTGATTTTTTGCCAAACTCAAGTTTCACCCTGAAGGCTAACTGAGCGAGAGAGATTAAGCATCAATTTTGCGAAAATTAAAACTGCAAACGTCGGACTAAAAAGTTGCGTTTTTTCCAGAATGAAAGAAGCTCGTTTGATATGAGCTCATTTCTTGCGTGTTAGCAGCAGCTATCCAGACCTTTCAAAAGAGAGAGACGAGCCGTTAGAATAAGGGGCCGATTACATGAGCCGGGCCAACCCGGTCAGCCCGGTATTACATGAGGTGAGCCAGCCCGGCTTATTATTGGGTTACCAAACCCAGTAGGAATCTCGGTTTCATTTCGTGGGTTTTTTTGTTGTTTTTGTTATTTTTTTCCGTGTCGGAAAAAGTCTTGCCTGTCACTCCCCTGGTAAGTGGTGTCTTTGTGCATAGAGTCTTCTGTGCGTATTTTGTTAGGTTTGAGGGGGCTGGGGTAATGCGTAGCTTGCTCTGCACAATCAACCTGTAATGGCGTCGAAAGTCATTGTAACGCGAATGGCGTTTTAGTACATCTTTAAAGAAAATATACCCATATGGAGCTCAAGAATGGAACGTCAAGACAGGTGGTGAAACATAAAGATCTGGAATCTTAAAAGCGACGAGTAATGGACTTAGACAGCGTGAATCTTTCGCCCGTCGAGCCGAAATCAAAATGAGCTGTACTTCTAATATTTCGCCAAGGTGGTGTTACGTACAACACTGAAACCAAATGGAAAATTCTCTGGTAACTTACGGGTTCAACAAAGACAGAGAAGGAATCGAACACCACAAGGAGATCTGTGATCTCTGTTGTGTGTCTCACAGTGTTTACTGAAGTCGCATCTATTTAAAGTTTGCCTGTCTGTCTGGCAAGTAACATTCATTTTGTACTCAACTCTGCAAAGGTTAAAAAAAATTGGAAATGTGACAGTGAAAAATTATTTGAATGATAGCTTGTCGTCTCTTTTGTGCTTTATTTACGGTCAAGGTTCTTTCGAAAAGGGTTTGATGTGAACTGTCAGAAATTTATTTAATTGCATATGCTTTGTGATTGTGTGTTTCGCTTGCACGCACGCAACTGAAATAGGAAGGGTTTCTTGCCTCTTATAGCAAATATGTTGCTTGTTTCAATAAATGTTTCACTGGAAAATATTTCTGTGAAATTTCTAGCTTTTGTAAATTTATCATGTTGTGTAATTTTCGAGCTTAGCAAATTTGCATACATGCGTTGAAATCTGATACAGGGAGAATTTTTGTGGTAACGCATAAGTCACGAAAATAAACAGGTCTGTTGGAAGCGTGCTTGAGTTTCAACAAAATGACCCCCAAAATCGGCAAAAGATTGTGACGCTGATGAATAATAAAGTAGCTGCTATTACCAAAACGATGAAATTGCCTGGTGATAAATAACCTTGTCTTGGAGAGTAAACTTTTGATTTTCCAGAAACAATGGTCAACCTCTGAGATAGCCTGCGTAGCATGGCGGTTTTGTTTGCTCAGTAATAAAGGCGGGCGAGGACAGAACCGTTCTCGCGCGCTTCGCGCGCGAATTTCGCGGCTTCGCCGCTCGTGCGCCCGGCTCGACAAAACCACCATGCTACGCAGACTACCTCTGAGAGTGATCTTTGTGTTGAATTCGAACATTTCTTGTCAAAATTTATAACAATTGAAAGAAAAAGAAAACTAACAAAAACAAAAACCCGGTATCTTGGCATCATTTGACACAGATGCTTCACTGTTTCGCGAGTAAACATGCCGCGGTAACTTGATCACTGCACCCGCTGAATTCGATGTGCGATTTACTCGGTGCAGCCAAAAGTACAATTACCACAAAACAACTAAAATCGCCCAAAATGTTTTTCGCTGATGGTAACTTTTTATATTCATGGTTCAAAATTAATGTTGTTTTCACGTCGTAAATTTTGTTACCGATGGCAAAATATTTTATTCTCGATCGACCGTCCTGAAACTTCCTTCTGCTCTTCTTAAAAACTGTGTATCCATATTTATTTACTTTTACATCAATATTTGTTTTGCATAAAGCAAGCCTACAAAATCTGTATCTTGCTTGATTCGCATTCGATAGCATTAAAATAGAATTTTTGGTCCTATGCTTCTGTTACTGAGTCGTATATTTCTTAGGTCGCCCATCCACCCCACCGCACAGGGGTTAACTTCAACTTTAAACAACTGTCAGGTACTGTCAGTACACGCTTACACTTGAGGTGGAAAGAAGTTGCATGATCAACATGTCAGCCCAGAAGTCAATGTTTCTCGATTCCCTTTTATTTTCTTCAATCTCTCTGGGTTCAGTACTTTGCTAGTAACCACATGTCTTCTCAAGGGGCTATTTATCTAGGACTTGATAGACAATACCAAAACAATGTCGTGTACTGTTAGACCTACATATTACGCAAAGACAACTGTCAACAAGTCATCCCAGAAGACAATGTTTTTCACTTCCCATCTATTTTCTTCAATCCTTCTGGGTACAGTACTTTGCTAGTAACCACATGTCTTCTCAGGCTATTTACCCAAGACTTCTACCATGGCACTACAATGATAGACAATACCAAAACAATATCGTGCACTGTTAGAGCTACATATTACGCAAGGACTACTTGAATCTCCTGGAAGACAACACACAGCTCAGTTAACATTATGGAATAAATCGCTGTGTTACTTCACTACCACACGTAAGCAATGCGTGTCAACTTTTTTTAAAGAGGACAGGAATTTCTTCTTTCTGACAAATGATTAATTCATAGGCCGGTAGCCAGGTATTCAACCTCAGAAAAGGATCTGTTTCGTCGTACGGACGTGTGAGGACCTGTGAGCCAAAGGGCCTCTGCTGGTATGACTTCTGGGTGACCCCTTAAATGGTCTTAATGACCCCCCAACTTGAAAAAATTGCCTGGAACGCTGCACGTACCACAGGCAACCCAGTGTACCCTCACGGAGGGTCTAGTGTTAAATTTAGAATATGTCGTGTGAAAAAAGATAACAACAAAAAGAAGAAGTGGAGAGAAGTTTGTCTCGCTATATCTTCTACATCTTTTATTTAAACATAACGCGGAGGTACAATTTTACACTAACGGAGGACCAATAAGGTGTTGTCTATGAAATAATAATAATAATAATAATAATAATAATAATAATAATAATAATAATAATAATAATAATAATAACAGATTCCAAACAATTTTCATACTGAGGAATGAGGCCAACTTCTGGGATCCGCTTTCCGCATGATAATATTCTCATGTTGGGGCGGGTATAATGTACTCATAAAAAATGCCGCGAAAAAGTAATTCCTAGCGATTTTGTTTCCTTTTGAAGCTTCAAAGATCGCATGTTTTTGTGCATGTTTGCTTGTCGATAATCTTAAGTTATTACAGAATTATTCACAGCTGTTCATCCTTCAAAACATGTTTCTTCAAACATGTGAGTCCAAAAATCTCTTCTTCCATACCCCTATCTACCATGATTCGCATTAAAATGTGTGGGATATCTTACATTTTTGGCATTTATGTTTGGGCATTTTTCTTTGAGATGTTGTCAAGCCCATAATTACACTGAGGTCTCCAATGTCACTGAACTACTAATACGTCGCAAACCTATATTCGTTAGACTGCTTGACATAATTATTTAAGCAAATAATTCATTCATTCTATCATTCTTAAAATAACTGCAATCCTTTCCCTGGTACTCACTTTCAAAATGAATGTAATACGCTCTATCATGCATTTGCGCTATTTTGGGGTTAATCTTAGGATTAATGGAATATTTACTGGGAAGTTGTTGAGTCGTTGTTCGGGTAGAAATCTTTTACAAAAGCACCGACAAAAAATCCAGGCAGTGGGAATCTTACTCATCCATACCGGTCGGATCATTGATGGAGCGTCCCAAATTACACCATTGAACAGTCCACTCAAAGATTTCGTTGGAGATTCCAGATAACCCCCTCCGTCGTGAACTCTGTTCTGTACAACTGGCGGTAATACAGAGGCTGGGCTGTTAACAAAAACCTCTGGCAAAAGCAAAGGCGAAGTGTCGCCCGCGTTGTTTCAATTTGTGGTAAAACCGGCCAGTTTGTTAGACATTCTGCGTTTCTCTTCAACGGGGTTGTGGCCGTAACTGTAAATTGAATTGGGGTCTGCACGTAGGCCTTGGCAGATTGTGCTAACATAATTTTTGGCATAACGAAATGCTTCCGTGAAGCATACACTGGGTTGCCTGTGGTACGTGCTACAGAAAATCAGAAGGCGCTGAATTGTGTGGTATTGAAATACAGCATTCCAGACTCTGAAGAATAACAAATAAAAGAGAAGCGATAAACATTGGCTTCTGGGCTGACATGTTGATAATTTTCAAGTTCCCTCACAACTTCTTTTCACCACAAGTGTGCCCTCTGAGCATCTGACAGCTTTGTAATACTAAACTTCACTGAAGTTAATCTCTGTTCAGCGGGGTTAGTGTTAAGGCTGGTTTCCATATGATCGCAGACGATCGCGAATCGCAGATCGTAGATCGCAGAAAGTTCTGCGATCGTCTGCGATCATATGGAAACCCACTTCTGCGATCGTTTGCGATCGTCTGCGATCGTCTGCGATCCTGCGATCGTGATCGCAGACGATCGCAGAAGATAGAACCGTGTTCTAGGATGGGAGACCAAAACAATATACCCCTCATAAAAGAGAAGCATCGGACCGGAAATACTATTAACGCTAACAAATGCGAACTCAGCAAGGTACAGATTTTGTTAGCTTGCTTTATGCAAAAACAAATATTGATGCAAAAGTAAATAAATATTGATACACAGTTTTTAGAAAGAGCAGAAGGAAGTTTTCAGGACGATCGCGGCTCGAGAATAACATATTTACGACATGAAAACAACATTTATTTTGAGCCGTGAATATAGAATATAAACAATTACGATCAGCGACAAACATTTTGGGGGATTTTTGAAACGTTCAATTTTGTTATTGTACGTTTTGGCTGCACAAATAAATCGCAAAATCGAAAGTGACATCGCCGGAATTCAGCGGGCGTCGTGATGAAGTTACCGCGGCATGTTTAATTGCCAAACAGTGAAGTATCTGTGTCAAATGATGGCAAGATACCGGGTTTTTGTAAGTTTCTTTTTCTGTCAAGTGTTATAAAGTTTGACAATGAAATGAGCGAAGTCAAAACAAAGATCACAATCGCCCAACTCTTGTTTATGCAAAGTCAAAATTTACTCTCCAAGACGCGTACGACGTTATTTATTCTAACCAGGTAATTCCATCATTTTGGAAATAGCAGCTACTTTATTATTCACTGCGTCACAATTCTTCACTGATTTTGGGGCTCATTTTGTTGAAACTCAAGCACGCTTCCAACAGGCCTGTGAACCCTTCCTGCTTACACAGCAATACTAAAAAACTTCTCCCATATCACATTTCAACCTTAAGCTCGAAAATTCAATACACAATTCAATTTCAATTCAATTTCAATTTCAACATGATATTATAATTCACAAAGGCAGAAAATACCATAGAATCCTTTTCCAGCGAAAAATTTATTGAAACAAACAACATATTTGCTCTTAGAGGCGAAAACCTCTTCCTATTTCATTGCGTGCGTGAAGACAAGAAACTCGATCGTATTAAATTACCATGTACTTCAGGTAAATACAGCTCACTTTGATTTCGGCTCGGCGGGCCATAGATTGCTGTCGAAGTCCATTACTCGTCGCTTTTAAGATTCCACCGCCTGTAAATCCAATTGACTTGCCATTATTGAGCTTCATAAGGGTATATTTTGTTCAAAGATCCACTATAACGCCATTCGCGTTACATGACTTTCGACGCCATTGCCGGTTAAGTTAATCGTTCTACTGTGTCCACCAGAGAAATCTACGCATTTCCCACTACCCTCTCGATCCTAAGAAAATACGCGCAGAAGGCTCTATGCACAAAGCCACCACTTAGCAGGGGAGTGACAGGCAAGACTTTTACCGACACGCAGATTTCGACTGGGTTTGGCAACCCAGTAATAAAAAAAATAAAACAAACAAACTAAACGCAGACCTCGACTGGGTTTGCCATAGGCAACCCAGTAATAAGAGCAAAATAGCATAATTTTTTAAACGAGCACTGCCACTACATAATAAGAAAATTTTACCACTTTTTGGAGCATAGATTCATAAAATTTAGTAAATATAGTGTATTTTCTACAGAAATAAATTAAAATTTGGTAGTATGTTCTTGGAATGCGTTTTTTAGCTGCGCTAATAGACCTTATTCATAAATGGCTTCTTTTCTCCAAGTGCAAATTAGCCTACCAAGCCTCATTTTAGGGCAAAAATTCTTTTCAATTCACTGTATGGTATCGAGACTTGGTAAGCTAATTTGCACTTAGATAAAAGAATTAAGGTCTATGGTAGTATTTTTGTTCTGACATGCTTAGTTACTAGGCCTCTTTTGGCGAACTGGAACTGGAGGAGTCTGGTACTCTGGTTTTCCCTTCCGGCCTCACGTGGGATTGTGTAAGCTACAATCTTAGACAAAAACCTTGAAACACTTTGAACATTCTCGCACCGTTTTCGTCCCTCTCGAGCTCTCTTTTTCAATGTTGTTGTAGCCAGTGAAACAGTAAAGTGTCGTCTCAACACTGTCCAGGGGAAAGGGGTGTTTCAAGGATTTTTGGCGAGGATTGTAGCACAACTGCCATACGAGTTGATACGACTCCAACATTTGGTGTCGTTATTGCACTCCTATATGCACAGAATCTACCAAATTTTGTGAGCGTAATTTCGGAAATCAGGAGCATAATTTGGGAATTCTGGCATAGTTTTGGCATAACATGGCAAAATTTCCAGCACTTTTAGTAGTATGATATGCCACTGTTAGGAGCACAATCCGCCAAGGCCTATCCACATGGTCAGTCAGCTTTGATATTTGAGTGGCTTAAATTCTTCGCGGAGGCTTTAGATGACTTTTTTGCGGCCGCTTGAATTCGTCACTTAATTTTCCGTCCAAGGTATTTCTACCGACGGGAACTGTTTTATGCCAAGCGTCTGACGTTGAGTTGTCCTCAGCCTTTGGCTTATTTCCAATACCCTTCCTATTCAAAGCCTTCTTCTTGACAGATACCATGTTGGCAACTGCATCAAATTCTTCATTTTTCTCAGTGTTGAAGTTGTCGGGCGATGGTGGACATGCCCACTGGAGGAAATAGCGGCGAAAATCGTTGCGGTTAGTTTGAAGCGACCCCGAGTCATATTCTTTGCTCTCGTCATCCTTTTCCGGTTTTTATATTTCAACAAAAAATATATATATATTTCAGCGGTTGGGGCCTCTCCGCTTTAGAAATGCTGTTAAGTTAATTTCTGTTTTGTACTTTGCCGAGTGCCACGACTGTAGTCGGCGAACATCAATACTTGTAGTTTTATGGTGTGTTTTCGGAAGCCATATTTTCTTTGAAGGCCTGTAGTTCATCGTCTGTATACTCTACGACTGAAACCCTCTCTTCCTAGGTTGCTGAAGAACTTGTGCTTTTTCTCTTCCTTCGGCCATTTTTTACTTTTGCTATAGACTGCTGTCGATTTCTCGTGCTCGTAAGCGTAAGCGGCTTCTTAGAAAATCTTTCGTGGAAATAGTAATTTAAATTTTAAAGCAAAGAAAATCTTCCGTTTCCTTCTTTCGGTCAGGTTTTTGCTTTGTAAAAGAAACGGAGACAATGTTTTCGACAACACAATTGTTTCCAATTTTGAGTGTGTTGCTATGTAAAGCTACGGGTCGCTACGGTTCAAATATCAGTCAGCTTCACTTTCAAGTCACAGTTCCACTCTGAATACCCTGCCTTGGTAGCCAATCAGAGAACAGAATTCTCCCAGCTATGCGAATCTTGCGTTGCATTATTCTTATAAAACCACGCAATAAAAAACAAGTGTCATCTGCTCTGCAGTATATTATATTGTAGTTTTTTTGTCTTTATTGTAAAAGGATTCATAATGGTTGGAAACAATGGCAAATTTGAAAAAAACAGTGGTGTTTATGGATATCCAAATCGCAACCCGTTAATATTTAAAAAGGAACAGGTGAATGAAATGTAAACGAAATATGAATTTGTACAACACTGAATATGCGGCAGTAGCCACGGTAACCTCTAGTTGATAATTTAGGAGACAGTGGGTTTTCAAACAAACAATTTGATTGGGGAAGTTGCCTAGGAAAATGGGGCACTACCTCACATTGCAACCTTTTTTGAATGCCTTCACATTT
>NC_090880.1:7258321-7260821 GCF_036669935.1 Montipora foliosa
CTTTTGAAATCCACAACCGAGGTAAAGAAATCATTTTGCAAATTAATTTTGTAAAGTGGTAATGCAGAACAATCTTGCGTTAATTGGCCTGAAGCGAAGATTGTACGTGTTCAGTACCCCCTTGATAATGAATTAACATTTTCTGATCTTTTAAGGAGCTTATCCCCCTATCACCTTGTTCTGAGGCAATATGGAGTCTGATTTGTCAAGAGCAATATAGGTGTTACAAGTGAAATTTTACGCAATCTTCTTTAAAATGATGTAACTGACCTTAGAAGAACCGGCTGCGTCCAATTTAACAGGAGCTCTGTAAGATCTGTTTTTAAGAGTGAAGATCTTTACAGACTATTCTTCGCTCCAGTTCGTAATTTCGTCAGAGATTCCACAATGCACTGGTTATTCAGTCTCAGTTTTGAAGGTAACCACCTTTGTATTTAAATGGTTGTTGCCAACCATGTTGGCTACTTAAATACTGTGGTTGTTATAATTAAAACGTGCACGGCTGATTGGAGGAGATAATATAATTAATTGAAATTACCTTAGAGTGGCTTAGTCAGTGGAGTATATTTCGCTTAAACTGTGCCAAATTTATCTCAGCACTTACCCGAGGACTTAACACGAAGACTCTGTTTCAGCATCCATATCGTTTACCTCGACGGTACCTCAAGAATAGCTCTATAAGTGTTTTAAGATGAATTTTGTCGCAGTAATTGACGTCTGGGTTATTATTTATTTTACTGCTTCTATTTAGAAAGCGTATTGACTATTTCTCAACAGGAGCGGGTTGTTAGCCGATTTAAGGCCTTCTCAAAAGAATAACTGTTAGACAAGTTTTGATACGATTTTTGTCTTACTAATGAAAATTTGGGCTTTCAATTATAGTTACTTAATGTGCAGAGGTTTTTGTTCATTCCGTCGTTTAGTCCTCAGTAAATTATGCTTAGACATCGCATTGTTCCTTAATATGACCTTGTTGCTATAGAAAGCTGTGGGACTAGTATTAATTTTTAGGGTTTTCCTCTAACCCATGGACGTGTGGCATTTTCATTTTTTTTCTAACTTTGCCTAAATCGAACCTCTCTTTCTGGAGAGTATATTGATTGCTTCTCAACAGCACCTGCTTGTTAACGTGATGGCCAGGAAACATTATCAATATGACTTTCCTCTTATTTATCAATGCGTGGGCTTTCTTGTTTCAGCCTTATTTTGTCTAATGAAAAGCTTTGTATTTAGAAACCGTTATGGGAAAAGGCCCTTGAGGCCAGGATATCACTGGCTTCAGCCTGGTTTAAGAAAATGAAAACTGACATACAATGTATTTTGATGATAGAGCAGACATTATGTAATTTTAACCTGCCTGTCCTTCTATGGCTTAGTTCGTAGTAATTTCTTTTAATTGTTTACTTAAGGATAAAATCGGAAATTCGCACAAGGCTCCGGCGTTTGTTAGATTTTGAGTTTAAATGCCGGTTCGAGTTACCACCAGCCACAAGGCTAACCGAGCCAGCCCAGTCAACCGGCTTCTTACGAAGACAAAAGGTTATCTGAGCGCTGCTTTCAAGTAGTCAAAAATGCAAAACACATATTTCAATATTAAGGATGAGTGTCAAAGATATATATGTGCAAATAACACATCATTCTGTGAGATAGATTTCATTTTCTTTCCTGTCTGTCATAGACACTTTTTTTACTTTAATCGAATGTGGAAATCTTTGTAACCAATACGTATTGATTTCCAATTCGCTCCAAGATACCAAAACAATGTGAGACTGAGGCAACTAAGAGTGATTATGCATGAAAATTGCAGGCTTTGAAGAAAATGTTTTTGGGTAAACTTGACGTGTCGTATGTTTTCTCTCGTAATAATGTACATGCAAAAATTTCAGCTTGCTCACTGGCTGAGAACACGTCAATTAATCCCAAACAGAGCAGAATTAAATTGATTGATGCAGGGAGGTCGCGAAAGCGCAACAAAACAAAATGGCGGACAGGTTCAGGAGGAAGTAACAACGTTTTAATTCAGAGAAAGAGAGGATGAGGTAAGAGAACTGATCCCCATGCACCAGTCATAGTTTTTAGTTTCGCAAAGTTACTTTAAGTTCTCGTTGTCAATGCCCACGCATTTTAAAATTTTCATTACGTCATTACAACTGGCTAATCAGGTGTCTCGCTAAAAATGGCTATGTAGTTTAAATTAGATATTAAAAAAGTATCATTGGAAGAGACCCATTTATGGGGGATCCGTTCTGTTACCTTATCTTCTCGTCAGAGTTTGATGGAGAATGCCAAGAACAAAAGCACCCAATAAAGCACATGTGACTGGTGCTAACGAAAGTACGCACCGGAAACCCTGAACAACATTCTCGAGGAGTCTTACACAACAGTTCGTAGAAAGGAAGTTTGTCCATTGAGAGGATGTTTTTGGTCTGTAAGTTTCCGTGAGAAGTGCTAGCATGTCAATCAAGGTATTCATTTTTCAACCAATGTTAATGTAGGTGGG
>NC_090880.1:7268321-7273321 GCF_036669935.1 Montipora foliosa
AACATGAAATGTACGTTGTTTATTAAACACTATAAAAAATTAACGTTTCTTACACCAAAGATGATCACGTCATCACCACTGGGGTTTCTAGAGAATTCCTTTGAGAGTTGGACTGGACGAAGTTCAGAGAGCCGTGTTTGATGAAGTGAAGGTGGCATGTTGAGAGAAAATTCAAGTTTTTATCAACTTTGTCATGGTAACGTTGACAAATAACTTTGACAAATAACAGGCCCATGTGTATGAAAATATATGTTTGATTGGTCTACCCCTCTCCGCATCGAGGTACAGAACCACTAGGTAAATATCCAAATATAGGTACAGAAAACGCATGAAGCACGAAGGGATGAGGTTGGTTTAAAGTCGATATCTCTCCCTCTCCAGGGAGCGGTGTCAACAGAATTCGATCATTTGTAAGGCGACTCTGCGGCTTAGGGACCTGCTGAACAAATATCAATGGTGCCGCATGACAGATTGCGGGCTACAAAATGAAGTAGCCGCTATGCATTTATTTCTGCTATTTTTCGCATACTTTATCGTGGAAAGAAGTTTTCAACATACTCCTTCTCCAAAAGGTTTGTTGGAATTCTCTTTTATATGGATGAGGCAGCTTTGAATTTTTTTCCTCGGTGACATTTCAATATTTAAAACTTGTATGGAGCAGATCTTAATTGCGGTCAGACGACCAAATTCTATTAATGAACCTGTCTTTTACTTCTCTCCAAATTTTTAGTTGAAGTTGAAACTTAAGTTTTAAAAAAGTATCAATTTTTCTGGTGACAGTTGTGGCCACAACAGGTTAGAGTTTTGAAAAGAAAACAAACAAAAAGTTGAAATGATTTTACAGTTGATAACTACGGTAAAACGGGGATAGAATACGCAATATTACCATATGGCCCGTACGCCATGACGTCGGGCCACATATTTTCCTGCACGTCCCTCCTACTTACATACTCTTTTTGTAACAATACTGGAACGCTATAAAATTGAGTTTCATTCCACACAGTATCAGGAAACTCTATTCTCAAGCATCCATGTTTTTGTTTTGTTTGTCATTATTCTTCGTTCTCAGTAAGAAACGTCAGATTTTGCTGCAATAGAGTTTAAATTCGAATGGTTTCGTTTTGCATACGGCTTTTTGAAAACTCAGCTAGAGAGTGTCAAAAACACCTCGTGAAATCAATCAATGACTTCTTTGCGATTGATCGGACTTCTCACCGCGATGACAAAAAATAATTTAATTTGCAGTTAATTACTAAAGACGGAGAACTTGAAACTGGTCAACATAATGACCATATAAAAAGTTCTTGTTGAGTCAGTCCCGTAAGTGGAAAAAGCTGACAAAATTGAGTTTAAGCACTAATTTTAAAGAATGTATTTTAAAGAATGTATTCTATTAACTCTATTAACTATCCAAAATTTTTAAGCCGGAATTTTTACATTGGATACATCACAATTACATCTTTGTGAATTTTGGAAACCATACAGTTGCTTTTTATTGATAAGTTTCATTTATTCTTGACCACTTTTCTCCCTAAATGCAGTTTTTAGTGTCTCTTTTTAATTAAAAGGGCGACAAAATGATAAAACATGTCTTGCACCTCACACGACCACATTTTGTCAACACCCAGGGGTGATAAATTGTGTCCCGTGCCTTGGGGTCCACGGAAAATTAAATGGCTTGTGCATTACAAGAGACCGAGGATGAGGAGAGAGCTGGAACACATTCCTATGCCCAAAAGCTTCGCGCCATGCGGTGAAAGTTGGTCTCGTGCTCATGGTCGCGCAGACAATGATAACCAACTAGGGGTCTTCCTTAAATAAATGGATGACGCGGTGGCCTCATGGTTAGTGCGCTCGACTCCGGATCGAGTGCTCCCGGGTTCGGGCCCTGGCCGGGACACTTTACTCTCACGGTGCCTCTCTCCACCCAGCCTGTATAAATGGGTACCGGCGAATTTAAGGCTGGGGGTAGCCCTGCGTTGGACTAGCATCCCATCCAGGGGGGAGTAGATACACTCCTTGTCGCTTTATGCTACAGAAACCGGGATAAGCTCCGGCCCAATGGGCCACTTCACTCATGACCACGGGCTAAATTTAGATTGAAAAGAATTGTCATGGGAAGAGGCCCATGTATATTGAACGTGTTCTCTCTCCTCATCTTCTCTTGGTTTTAGATATTATTTTGAAATCTCCTAGTTTCCCTTATAAAAGCCTGAAAATCGTCGCTTTGCTCCAGCGGCAGTAACGTCGAACCAAATGAAAAAGGAAAGCTGATGCTATTTGTAGTACAGATATTGACGACCACCTGTCAGCCAATGAACAGGCAGCAGAGGTGAGCACCTTTGCTCTAGGGGAGAATAAAGTAGACGGTCTTCATGTCGAAACTGCAAAAATAATCACGAGATTCTCTACACACAAAAACAACAAACAACGACATTTTATCATTGAGAAACAATGACAGGAATATATGTATCTACCTGCAAATAGCTATAGCCAATTGAGACGGGTAGAATAGTTCACATCTAATTCAATTAAGGTCTAGCGCTAAAAATATACAGGTTTATGTACAGATGAACTGAAAATAAAATTACAGGTTTGTAATGCCAAATAGTGCTTCATGTTAATTTTGTGGAATGTGCATCTTTTGAAAGGTACGAGTTTCAGTTTTAAAACATGTCTTTTAAAATATGTCTTTCGTTCTTTAGTCTTCATCTGATATTCTTAGGTAATTAATGCACTCCATAAGAGCTAGTTCTGAAATCTAGAAAAAGATGTTATAGGAATATAAATCAGAGATAAGTTAGAATAAAATTAATCTTAATCATCAAACTGGAAATAGAAGAAACGTAGAGAAAGTTTAAATGTGGGATGTTAACATTAATAAAACAAGAAATAACATACTCCCATTTTTTTTAGAAAAAGTCCGGCATTAAATTCAGAGCTCGTTTTTGACGAAGAAAAAGGTTTTCTCAATTGAGACTGAGAAGCTTGACTCCGGCCATGAAATAATCCATGTGTAATGAAAGGATCGATAAGAGAATGATTTTACTTGATTTTTACAGAGAGTGGTATAAAGTGTATTAATTTAGCAATGACACCAATAGTCTCGCTGATTTTAAGAGTGATGAAGCCTATATGAGTTTTCCACTTAAGGTAAATAAATACAATTATATAAATATACCGAGATATTTAACAGAATCTTTGCATCCAAGAGTAAATATGCACCTTTATGAAATATATCAAATATATCAGTATCAAATATATCTATTCTGGGATGGCAGGGGAGTTGACTTTGTGATTCAGAAATATATAATAGTTAGCTGATTTTTTTATGTTTAGGGTTAATTTGTTCATTGTCAGCCATTCACAAAGCTTAATTAATTCAGTATTTACTTTTTCCTCTAAGGATAACATCAAGGGTTGAACGTTTAGTAGAGCTAGTGTTTCTCTCGAAAACCATACTGGAATGGTTAAGATTTCAGATGCGTGTACACCAGTTTTCAAAGGCCCTGTTAAAGCTGGAAAGAAGTGAGATAGGTCTATAGTTATTTGGGTCCGCCTGGTCACCACCGTCTTTGTCGATAGGGATAACCTTTAATTTGCAAGTTTTAGTTTTGAGGGGTAATTTCCTAGTTGAATTGATATATATATATGTATATATAATTAGTAGTGTAGGATGGGAACAGAAATCGATACAACAAAGGAAATGAGTGAAAATGTGTTCAGCCGGGAATCGAACCCGGGTCTCCTGGTTACCGGTCAGATGCCTTACCACTCGGCCACTGAACCAACCCCGCCATTCAGCCGAATTGGAAGGACCTTTAAATGGCAAGCTCTGAGGAGAATCGCACATTTTCTGCAGTGAGGATCGCGTCACTATGCTCAAGTTGATCAGCGATTCACAGTAAATTTCCCCCTATATATATATATATATATATATATATATATTGTACTAAGTTTTTTTTTTTTACATAAAGCAATCTTGTACTCATAATCTTCATTCACTGACGAAGCTCTAAACGGCGAAACGTTTGAAGTATAAAACCGATTAGAAACACATATGCCTCAAGAAGTTATTTCCTTATTACATATATATATATATATATATATATATATATATATATATATATATTCGCCAGAACATGAGAGAGGATAGTGCTTACGGATTTAAAACCTGGGTTTAACAAAAATACAATCCATGAGATTTGTTCTTTGGGAATAAGCTAGCACTTCGAGTTCAATCTCACGAGAAGCCACAGGAACAAAATCCTGAATTTACGTAACTAGTGTAATGATAATAATAAATAGAATGTTGCCGTGATGACGGTAACTGAGTGACTAATCTCTGTCCGATAGATGCAAAATGACTGTTATAAGAATATTGGCCATTCGAGGCGGATCTGGTGTTAGCCCAGTTTTATCAGATTCGTCGATCGAGTTTACAAATCGATTTACGACTCTCTTTTGAAAAGATAATTGCTAATCGCGCATGCATCTAAAAGTAATCGTGTATGGGTAATCGTGTTAAACCTTTCTGAATAGATACGATACGATGCGATAGGATAACTTTGTTTAGAGAGGGGGAGGCACTTAACCTTGTAGAGTTTTCTGACTTGCGACCCTCTAGCTATACCAAAGAGGACAGACCACATACATGATGATGATGATGATGATTGCTCCATCTTCGCAGATGATTGCCGTCTCATTCAGCACCAGTGTTTGAATCCACCCCAACAGCAGTACCTCTTTCATGGCTCCGTAAAAGTGGCTCTTCAAACCAGCAGCTGACTTACAGGGTCGATGACAAATATAGCAGGCTAATATTAGGGTCTTCACAGGGTTCACGATATCCTTCTGAGGAAGGACCGCCTTATGCACCAGCATGTGTCTCTTTAGGCCAGCAATTGACTTGTAAACTTTGGTGCATAAAACGCATGTAGTCGTGGAGGTAGAACATCACCCGAGGGTTGCTGTCCATGGGATTTTTGATGGTTGACAAA
>NC_090880.1:7275821-7280821 GCF_036669935.1 Montipora foliosa
GTAGAGAACCAACAAACTCAACCCACTTGTGACGCCGCGTCTGGGAATCGAACCCGAGTCACACTGATGGGAGGCGAGTGCTTTCACCATTGCGCCATCCGCAAATCACTTGTTTAGATTCCTTGCTTTTTCAGATCAGAGATGTGGACACGTCGTGATTTCCGAGCCATCATCAGTAGTACCATTACGCTTGGCCTTTTCTTCGCTCTCATTTATGAGTACTTTATTTCAATTTTGTATAAATATGTAAAACGACCCTTCTTTAACTTCGTATAATTGTGAAACAGAGAAAAAGTTAAATGAAATTAAAGATAAGAACTAAGCCAACACGTAACACGTTACCGTATGTTTCTGTTGAAATTATTTTAAAATGCATTCCGGTTTTGTTTTGTTAATGCAGAAACGGCACGATTAAAAATAATAAATAAATAAATAAATAATTAAGAAAGAGAGAGGAAAAGGAAATTGTGCGTTTGCGATTTGCAATTACGATAGTCACTGACCCCTTCGGATTTGAGTAACGTATTGTGCATGTACGTGCAATGAGCATCAACACTTCTCTTTCAAAGAAACGTTAAAATCCGAGAAGGGTTTCGTGTGGTAGATAGCCTGACATTGTACTGATCTATAAAATAAGCAACGTGCACCCTTTGCATTTCTGAGTCCCGAATGCTCGTATTGTATAGAGAACAGCTAACTGCAGATTGATATAACATTTGAATTAGTAGTTGTGATGAGCCGTCACTAATCTTCGGACGTGTATTTCCAACAGTTCAGAATATAGGGTGATCAGAGTTTGTCCAGCTTGAATTTGATTGATGAACATTTACGAATATGATAGGGTTCTCACCCGCGTGTTTTACGATCCAAGCGTAATTTAAAAGTGAGGAGGCCGCCAGGATTTGACACGTTTGCAAAAGTGATTTTTCGTCGATGAAGTCAAATTCAGTAATATAAGGTCTATAGCTCCTGTCAAATTAGAAAGATTGAGCATTGCGTCAGTTACGTGAACTGGCAAACGACAAAATGCTGCTTTCCATATATAAAGCCATGAAAATTAACTCATTGTAACTCTTTCTTAAGGACGTTTCTGGGGACCTCTCTAGATAAAAAGCAAAAAAATCAGCTAAAATCGAGAAAATTTCCTTGATTTGGGCTTAGAGTTCAGGTTATGGTTAGGGTGCCTGAAGTTTGCAGTTTTCCACAAACCTAATGCTAAATCTCCGCAATATTGGAGAGCAATTTCACCGCGTTGTGGTTTCTCAAACGCGAGGAGGAATTTTGTCGTGAAACATCGCGTGAAACATACCTTTTATCATGAATAAATAACTAAACGTTTTCCATTTCAATGGTCGGACTGGGCGTATACCACAACTTTACATTATTTTTGCTCGGAAGGGAAGTTCAACTTATGATAAATTCAATCAAACACTCTTCGTTTTATAAAAGGGTTGATACCTAAACAGCTGTGTTCATTAGTGAATATGGCTCCACGCGCTCTTATCGAGCACTTGTTGGTTATTCTAACTTTAAAAGCAGAAATGACGGGAAGTTTTGAAGGACTTTTATTTTAAAGTCATTCTTCTAGTTGTTAAGTACGGTTTAGTTTTGTGAAGTTTATGTTCTACAATTCTGATCTTTTTAAGTCAATAGAAAGACTTCACTGCAGAGCGGCATGTATAATCTACAATTTACCTAAGGATATGGCTTCGGAGGACGTGCTTAGATACGTTCAGCGGCCTACCTTTTCTATTTATTATAAGTTAGTGGTGCTTAGACTCTTTTATGGGGCGCATCGTGAGTCTTTACCTGAGATAATGTACGAAAATATTGGCCAAAATCGTGTTAGCTCTTACTTCATTCGAGACAAGAACCGCCTTCTCGTACCAAGGTACGAGGCAAGATACATGAAAGATTCTCTGTCATATAGAGGCGCATCGTTATGGGACTTTGTTATTAAACTATTATGATAAGGAAGCATCAACGACCCTGAATTTTAAGCAGCTTAGTAAGCGAGTCAGCAATGAAGATTACTTTATAGATTTTAAGGCTGAATGTACGTCAACATCTACTATAAGATGCAGACAACAGAATTTTATATATTACTGATCACTGTGGCCATATAATAAACCTGATTTGTAAATATGTTTTGATGTAGAATAGGTTAGTTTAATTCTTAAATAGACGAAGCCACAAGCTTTTGTAGCTTTAAAAATTATCGTGTTTAAATAAAGATTATGTATGTATGTAGGTACTGAACGCCGTCTGTTTTATAGAATTTGATTAGCATAACTTTCTGTTATTTTGTCGTTGTCCCTATATAATATCATCCGGCACTAATTTGGCTAACTAATTCCAAGCTGTGCTGCTGTTCGCCCACTGTTACAATACTGCAGTCAACGTCCTTTAATGAGTGCCGTTGGGTAGCCGGAAATGTTACCACAACACATGATAACGGATTCAAGTCTTATCTTTTGTGGTCTTCTCTGGTTCGTATGTGGAACTTGGCAGCACACAATTACTCCTAAAGGTCAGGCAAACGTTTTGTAATCTTAGAACTTTTGTTCCTTCTTGCTGCAATACAGTACTGAGTCCAGAAAGTAAAACCTGAATGCCATTTACTGAATATTCAAAAGAAACTGCTACACTAGATAATTTTTTGTTCAAACGTCTAACTCGTCTTGTACAGCTCTGACAGGATTCAATGGAAAAAGGAAATTGCAGTGTCAAAATCAGCTGGTCTTTCAAAATGTAAATGCTTTGTTTAGAATGAAAGTGCACTTAGTCAAAAAAGCGGATAGTTCGCCTAAGGCACATCAATTAAGTGATCCAAAAGTAATATTAATAACTCACATGAACAACAATATACAAAAATTTGGTTTTATCAACAGAGTTGATAAAGTAGATTGACCACCGTACAGGGATTCTGCAAAGCTGCCTTTCGTCAGAGCGAATCGAGGAATTATGGGTTGTGTGTAGTTTTTAAGTGGAGGAGGAGCTATGCTATTAGTGGTAACATGGTAACGTGAAAAATAGGAATACATTAGTTAAATGAAAAGCGTTCGTTAATACAGTGGGGAATAAGGGTTCCAATTTGGAAGATGACTTTTTGTTCCAGATTCTTGCGGCTTTCCGTCGTACCTTCATGTAGGGAAAGACCGCAGATAGCCATGTGTTGTTTGGAGTGGTCAGGGAGATTAAAATAACGAGCGACTGGTTTAGATCAAGGGCACCCAACGTCAATTTTCGGAAAATATTTGTTCGGAAGACGATTTGAGATATAGAATTTTCGGATCATCTGTTGTAAAATTTCTTGCTTACCTGCCTGTCCTAGGATTTTCAAACATCTAAATAATGGTATAATTGCCCATCTTAAACGGATTTTTACCCTAAAAAGGTCACCTAGAACTTTCGGGAGCCTTTTATTTAGGTTAAATTTTTTGAAAAGGTAAGTTTTGATCCCTACAATTTTCGGATCATTGGAACAGATGAAAAATTTTTAGGGGATAAAAATATGCCTATATCTATCATTTAAAGACCAAGAAATATTTAACAATGCTATGTTTAAGTAGTTTTAAACTATATTCTCGTTGGGTGCCCCTGTTAGATGCATCCTTGTCATTCTTCTCAACATCGCGAAGGTGTTCGCGCAATCGGTCGCCTAGTCGTCTACCTGTCTCGCCAATGTATACAATTTATTACATTACGTACAGGTTATGCAATAAATGACATTTACGGAGGTACATGTGAAACCATCGGTGATCTTAAGGTCCCGATATGTTGCTAGTGTTAAAGAGTGAAAAGACAAGTTTTGCATCGTGAGCCAGCGCATTTGAAAGTGCCGGGTTGCTCGTTAGTTTTGAGCGCGCTTCTAACTAAAAAGTTGCCTACGTTTTTGTCGCGTTTGAATGAAATAAGTGGAGAATGCGAAAATATTCTGCTAGTCTCGGGATCATTTTGGAGTAATTTAAAGTTATTAACAATGATACTTTTGACTGCGTGATTATGAGGATGGAAGGTATCCTCCTGTGACATTTGTAGTGCTGACTGTCGATCAAATTGTTGAGCCTGCTTTGACCACAGAGTCAGGATAGCCACGTTTTTCGCAGAACTGGCACATCTCCTCTGATTTGCTGGAAAAATCGGAGTCATCACTACATACATGTAGAAGTCTAAGAAATTTAGAATAACATGTGACATGTGATGGATGTGACAATAAATACAACAAACAGCTGTGAGAATCTGAAGGTTTGTAGTGCACACTGGTACATAGCACGTTGCCACTACTCGAACTTTTGATATCTAGGAAAGCCAATGAAGTTTCCGAAATTTCCCAGGTATATTTAAGAGTGGGATGAAAAGAAATGACGCAGGTTATAAATTGATCAAGTTGCTGTTGGATGAAAAAGCGCCGATGCAGTCGTCGATGTAGCCGCCGTAGAGTTCAGGTTTGGGGCCGTTGTAAAAATTGGTGATCAACATATCCTACAAAAAGATTGGCATAGCTAGGTCCCATTCTTGTTCCCATCGCTACACTATTAATTTGTTTGTAATAGTTGCCGGCGAATGAAAAACAGTTAAGCGTTAAAACTAGTTCGACAAGGCGGAGGAGCGTTTCCGAGCTTGGTTCTTTGAGCCATTCCAGGTTTTGAAATTCTCTTGCAATTGGCACTGCTTCTCGCCCCGATCCAGAAGGTATCGTCTTCAATCGCTTCAGATAACGGCCATACGCAGTTCTTATGTTGTGGAATTTGACCTCTGCCTTCGCAGATTTTTTCCTCATGAACTGCTGGCCTTTTTGTTTATGTCTTTGAAATCTTTACTGTCACGGTTGTAAAGGCACTCATACCGCGCAACTTCGAATTCCTCCATAAATGCCTTTTAGTAACATTACCATGTTCAATGCCAGCCATGTTTAAAACAAACGAGCGTTGCTATAAAGAAACTTTCTGCGATCTGCGATTCGCGATCGTCTGCAATCATATGGAAACCAGCCTTTA
>NC_090880.1:7285821-7295821 GCF_036669935.1 Montipora foliosa
TTTCGAATATAAGATACTATGTAGGTCCAAAAATTCGACCACGTGGCTGTACATAACTTTTTCAAAAGTTCAGAAAAAGCTGGAAGAATTGAAATTGGTCTGTAGTTGGTTAGAGGTGTGGGGTCATCTGCCTTAAAAACTGGAATTACTTTGACGATTTTGAGGGATTTAGGAAACACACCAGAAGACAAAGAGGGGTTGATTATGGTTAGAAGGGGATGAACAATGTTTTGCAAGGACTATTGAATATTTTCAGGGATATATGATCATAGCCAGAGCTTTATTAGCATTAAAATTAATGTGTTTACAATGTTGTTCAGTTCGTCGACCGTTAATGTTTCAGTCACTTAAATAGATTCAGAAGGTGAGCCACAAAGGAAATCACTGGGTGAAGAATTCGTGAACGGAATTTTACTTGATAGGTTTGGACCTATCATTGTTGGTGAAATAGTCACAGAAACTATTGGCTATGTCAGCATGATTACTGATTTTGACACCATTATTAGAAAAGTTAGCAGATATGGTGTCTTAGCGATGCACCTGTTGAGGACTTCATTGAGAATTTTCCAAGTTTGCTTTAAATCTGATTTTGACTTGTCCAGTTTATCGTTATAGTAATTCTTCTTTGCAACTCGAATAATTAGTGTAGCTTGTTTGTTTTGGTACGCCTTGTATCTAACTTCATGCTCACGACTAGGAATAGTTTATAAGGTCTCGACTTTGTAATAATCGATTTTCTGAGTCCTTTGGTTAACCAAGGGTTACGCAACGTTTTTAACTTTTTACCTCCACAAAGCTTTGGCGGAAAACTCTTGTGGTTTTATTCAGTATATCTTGAACTCATCATATGCAGCGTCCTCGTCTTTAAAGTTAAAGAATTCCAATCAGTCTCACACAAAAGGTTATTAAAAGAAGTAATATTCTGACATAGTTAACAGAGCGGACTGGTTTGGAAGCTCGGCAAACATCAAAGGAGCAAACAAAGATGCCAAGATTTAGGTTGGAAAGTCCACGACTGTGCACAATCTTTTGTTTTGCGCTCATACACTATGCATGAATTACGTAACCAACACGTTTCTATTGGTTAGTTCCTCAGTACGGAGTAAACAGCTATTTTGTTTTGTGCAAGGTCAAGGCCAAAAAGGAGAACAAACACTTACAACAAAGAAATTTGCCGGGTTTCATAGCCATTCCCTTCTAATAGCTTTGATTCTGTCGAGAAACGTTGCGACTGGTAACACTCTCTTGGGACTCAATAGATGGAGAGTGAGCATCAGAGTAGCAAATTGAAAAGAGTGGTAGATGGTCAGACAGGTCATTAATAATTAGACCAATGTTACAGCTGGCAGAGGTGTTATTAGTGAAAATGTTATTGATCAAGGTCGCACTACGAGAAGTGATTCTAGTAGGTCTTGAAATCAGTGGGAAAACGCATGAGAGAACATCACATTGACAAAACCATTTGTGGTTGAATGTAAGTCAGAGTTGATCAGGAGTCGAGGTACAGGGATAGTGCAGTGGTGAGAGCAATCGCCTCCCACCAATGTGGCCCGGGCTCGATTCCCAGACTCAGCATCATATGTGGGTTGAGTTTGTTGGCTCTCCACTCTGCACCGAGAGGTTTTCTCCGGGTACTCCGGTTTTCCTTCTCCTGAAAAACCAACATTTGACTTGATTTGCTTTCATTGTTAAGTTTCAGTTTACAGTTTCCCTAATTAGTGCTCCAGCGCAAGAACGACCAGACACTTAAATAAAGTTCCTTTCTTTTCAACGGGTCCAAATTAAAATCACCCATTATGTAGCATAGCTTATTGTCCCTGGTTACCCGTTCTATTAAAGACTGAAAAGATTCCATGAATTCAAGCAAGTTATGAATTGGAGGACGATAAATTGTACCAACAATAGGATTTTTTTCACGCGGATTTACGATTTCCACAAAGACTGAATTAAATAATGCAGAGTTAGAAACACACAAATCAGTGTTATGCAAATAAAGGCCAGCGCCTCCACCACACGCGCGTACGTATCCACTCTGTTGGATGAGATTAAACGATAACCAGAAATATTTATATAATTTTGGTTAACATCATCAAGCCACGTTTCCGAAATACCTATTGCAGAAAATTCGTGTTGTGTAGCGTCTAGGAGTTGAGTAAATTTGTCGAAATTTCTTATTAAACTACGAGCATTCAGATGCAATGGTGAAAAGGGCAAGATTTCCGCACAGGTCCCTACTTCATTATGCATACACTCCTTTGTTTCAAGAAAACAATAGCGATAACAATAGACGTCCTTTGAGACCGTGGCGCTTTGTTCTTTCTTTTTAGAGGTTTTTTTTCTAAGTCGATATGGACTTAAAAAAAGTCGGTCGAACTTCTGTCTGAAATACGGAAAATCGAACAGTTTTTCCTGCAATTTCGGCACTTTTCCTGCAATTTTACCCATTTTTTAGTTTTAGAATAAGCGCAAGAAGTGGAGTTTCAAGCAATCGTTGTAATAGGGTTCAGATTCGCAAACATAACAAACAAACCAAATAAAAGTACTGTCATAAGAAATTTAATGGCTACCTGCTCTTTTTATCGTGAAATTGTTCTTCCTGTCTGCTTAAAAATTCGCCGAGACACTGCAAAGTGTATATTTTCTTCCTTTCCTGTATTTAGGATCACAAACGGTGCTGCAGCATTTAGAGGGATTTTGCGATTTATCGCTCTTTTTAGAGATCGGCAATATGCTCAATGATACTTCCAAGTAAATAGCTTTGGTAGAGATCCATGGATGTTCCCGTACGAGGCATATTTCGTTTCACTCCCCATCATGTCTTTTCAATGCCCCGCTGTGGGCTCGTTTGTCTAGGTCGACGAAGTTTAGGCGATGGTTAACTGCGGTGAGATGATGTTAGCCCTTGTCTTGTAGGCAGTTGTAAACTTTCCGGCCACAGGTAGCTAGGGCTAATATTTTTTCAAGGAAAGTTTACGGTCAGAAAATTAATATGTGTTCTGGCGGATTGAAGGCTATCCATTGCAGTTTTTTCTTGAGCATCGCGAAACAGATCCATCTCCAGATGCGGCACTTTGTCTTTGCCAACTGATTGCGTTTTCACACAGGTTTTGGACACGGAAGACGAAGGTAAATTGTTTTCTTTGCACCACTCTATGCACAACTCTGGAAAGGCTATAAAGCAGGGACAATTTCCAAATGATCAAATCTCCCATTGCTGTGACCCTTTTACTTCGGTAGCCATCTTGATTATTACGAAGACACAAGTTTGCTTCAAAAGAAGGGAAAGATGAAACGATTTTAATTGCAATGAACTCGTGCATGAAAGTTTCCCATGGTATACTCTTCCACGCAGTGAACTTACAAGTGTACCGCACGCACGGGGCATGAAGGAAAAGCAGGTCACAGTTCACAGCAATACTGAAAAACCTAAAACTATCACAGGGACTAACCTTAAGCCTAAACAGTGCCTTTAGTCGTAATTAGGGTTACGGTTAGCATTATTAAAGGGGTGGGTTGTTTCAAGAGTAGTAAAACAGGGATCTCTTAACGGTAACCTACAAGTGTAAGTTCGATTGTAGGTGCTCGGCGCGGCACGTGTATATAATTACGTATCATTGTTATGTAAATAGGCAGCCAGAATTCAAAATAAATATCATTTTCAAGGCAAGCTGCGAGTGACATATCATGGGATAAAATGGCAGAAAAAGCCGAGCGGGATCTGGAAATAAGAACAAGACGAAGGGATAGAAAGAGGAAAGCTGGAACAAAAACGAGTAACGGTGTGGGCGATGAAGTACTAAACTATTATTTGACACACTGTTTTGCAATGTCAAGTTCACAGCAAACAAAATGACCTTTGAGATAATTTTTTTACTCTAATTTAATTTAGGTTTCTTGTGTTCTCTCCACCATCTCTTTAGCTTGATACACGCTAAATAGGTCGATTCCCCGATCAATATTTCACGCAGATTGCTGTCTGTATGCAGTGCCACAGATCATCTACAGTCTAAATGGACCGCTTTGAAAAAACCGGTCGAACTTCTGACTGAAATATGGAAAATCGAACATTTTTCCTGGAATTTTTGCACTTTTCCAGCAATTTTAGCCATTTATCAAATTAAGAATAAGCGAAAGAAGTAGAGTTTCAAGCAATCGCTGTAATAGGGTTCAGATTCTCATGCTTAACAAACAGACCAAATAAAAGCACTGTTATAAAAATGTTAATAGCTACCTGCTCTTTTCTTCGTGAAATTGTTCTTTCTTTCTGTTTGCGAATTCGCCGAAGCACTGCAAAGTGTATGTTTTCTTCTTTTCCTGTATAAGGCAGGGCCATTTCTGAATCATGAATGGTGCATTTAGTGCATGGCTTTTGCGTTTTATCGCTCTTTGTAGAGATTGGCGCAATATATGCTCAATGATACTTCCAAGTGTATAACTTTGGTAGAGATCCATGGATGTTCCTGTACGAGGCATACTTCGCTTCACTCCCCACCATGTCTTTTCAATGCCCTGCTGTGGGCTCGTTTGTATGGGTCGAAGAAGTTTAGGCGATGGTTTACTGTAAGATTTTTCGTCTTATAGGCAATCGTAAGCCGTGAGGCTTTCCGGCCACAAGTCATTAGGGCTAAGATTTTTTCAAGGAAAGCTTACCGCCAGAAAATCATGAGTTCTGGTGGATTAAAGGTTAGACATCTCAAGTTGCACTTTTCTTTTTATCATCGCGAGACAAATCCATCTCCTGATGCACTTTGTCTTTGCCAACTGATTGCGTTTCCACTCGGGTTTTGGACATTTCTCGGACGATGGCCGGAGGACGGATGGACTACACTGAAGCAGAGACAATTTCCAAATGTTCAAATCTCGCTTTTCTGATGCTATTATTTCGGCAGCCATCTTGATTATTACGAAGGCACACTGAGTTTGCTTCAAAAGAAGGGAAACTTGAAACGATTTAAATTGCAATGAAAATTCCCATGAAGGATGCACCAATCAGACTGGACTAAAGATTGGTACACTCTTCCATTAGTTTGTCACACGGGGCATGAACGAACAGTTGGTCACAGATCACTGCTAAACAGTGTCTTTAGCATTATTTAAAGGATGGGTACGGTTGTTTCAATAGTAGTAAAACAGGGATCTCTAAACGGTAACCTACGAATTGTAGGTTCGATTGTGGGTGCTCGGCACGGCACGTGCATATAGTTAACTATCATTGTTGTGAAAATAGTCAGGCAGAATTCAAAGTAAATATCATTTTCAAGGTGTGAATTATACATTGACACGTTAGCTCAGTGGTTAAGAAGAGGGACAAGTAATCCAAAGCTTTACAGTGGGTCGGACTTCAAGGCAAGCTGCCAGTGGTGTATCGTTGTATAAAATGGCAGAAAAAAGCCGAGGGAGATCTGGATAAATACAGGACAAAGGGAAAGAAAGAGGGAAGCTGGGACTAAAAGGAGCAAAGTCTCTCCCTCAATAGGACATTTGCATGGTGACGCCATTTGACTTCAAGTACCAGAATGCCAATTAGAGCTATTGTTATTTTTACCTCACTGGGAATACAAAATTTAAATGAGAAAAGAAAATCAAACTGAATTCTGGTAGTTGTAGTCAAATGACGCCATGGTGAAAGAATTGTTGGCGGTGGCTTACAACTCAATAATAAAGGATGGATGTTGATGCCATAAAAAATGATTGCTTGGAGAATCTTTGTCAGATGCTCCTACCTTTTGTGAAAAGCGTCTCTCGGGAAGGACGAGAAGTGTTTTTGCGCTGTGAGGCTATTTCGCTGAAACGCTTCCTCCGACGGCAAACGCAGATTTAACTAAGTTTTTGTGAAGCATCTTAGCGGGCCGGAATCCTAAATCCTTGAATCTGATTAGCTAATCGCGCGCGCGTAGCCGGTCCAGCTTTTTACGATACGGACCTCCGTGCTGATTTCACCTCTTAAAATGCAAGTTTTCGCTTACTAACCGTTGGAAACAGAAGGAAAAACATCAGCAATGGAATGAAAGGCCTGGTTATTCTTCAAAAAGGCGAGTATTGTCAGATTTTGCTGACAATACTTTGCTGGTTTGCTGTTTTCGAGTTGGTGGTTTTCTTGTACTGTTGACACGCCCTTAAACTTAAAACGACTTTTGAACTCGGTTTTTCGGTTGACATCCTTTATTTTCTTTGGAGTTCTATTTTCCAATCTCGTTTTGTATTGCTTCATTTAAGAATATACTGATTCCTTGCTAAAATAGGCAAACAAACACATCGTGACGACGTGGTTTTTCGTGAACTGTTGACATGCCGTTTAACTAAAATGACCAACGGCAGAGAAGTCCTTTGAGCTCAGTTTTTCGGTTGACATCCGTTATTTTCTTTAGAGTTCTATTTTATAATCTCGTACTATTTTGCTTCATCAAAGAAAATACGTATTCGTCGCTAAAATAGTCAAACAAATCGCAACGCTATGAACCAAATGTCAATATGACGGTTTTTCTTGTGTAGTTTTCTAAGTTTTGCACTGATTTCTGAAGGACTTGACGGAGAGCAAAGATGAATCTTTGAAATAATAAGATACGAAGGCAGAGACAGATGTTTGCGTATTTTTCACTAAATTTATTCCTCCTGTTTCAACAAGACAAAGCATTTTAATACGTAGAAAATTATTCGACTGTTTGTACGAAATTTTCAAACATTGTCTAGTTTGTTTAGCTCATTTCTCTGTGCTTGCCATGAAATGTAACTGTTTGTTTTTTATATTTATTGCACCAAGAGATATTTGAAGTTCTGTTTTATCGTTAATCTATCATTTTTCTTATACATGTAGCTGTGAGATTTGGTTCGCTCTTTGCAGTTATAAGTTGATTTCAACTGTGACAGTGCGATGTAGAGCGGGTAGAAATACTTTTTGCAAACCAGTTTGCCATGTTCATTTTCAGAAAAAAAAGCAGAAAAAATAAATTCAGACCTCGGGCACAGTTTTTCCCTATACGGACCTCCCAGCCGGTAAATAACATATATATCTCTCCGATATGTATCTGGTTCTTTGCTTGTTTGACGTTTACTTGTTCGAAAAACGAAAAGTGTCAAGAGAAACAACCTGCACTTTGACTCTGCCTCCCACTTTCATCCTTTGCTCTCTATCATGGTGCTGAAATTAAAATAAACTTGAAGAAAGGATGGGAGAAACTAACAAACTGAAAAAAAAAGAAAAGATTTTTACGTGACACAACGTTTTAGAATTTTGTAGAATAATGACAATATCCATCGAAACGTAATTGGTAGAAAAGTGAAAACGCTGAAATAGGTTGAATTTTCTTATTGAAAAGTTCAAGAGATTTACTGGCGATGAAACTAATTTCGAGAAAATTCGAGCAGTACCCAAAAACAATTAAATCACATCTTTTGGGACGTAGGCTGGTGTCTAATTAAAAAAATGCATTTTCGAGCACCGGAGCCTGATAGTGTTATTGCTTTTCACTAAGCCATTAGCTTCAGTTCTAGAGCAATTGCTTTTTGTTATCATTTGTCAACCGCAAAGTTAATGAAACGTTGGTTCCTTTACAGAATACATTCTAGAAAATATATATCTGAAAAAAGAAATAAAAATGGCTTGTCATTTACCTCTGTTTAAGTTTGCTTTAGCTTTTGTAAAGCTGTCAATGCCAATGATGTTTTTACTACGTTATTACTCTAATGTTGTAGTGGTTGTTCAAAAGCAATTGCATTTTGATATTGTTTCAATTGTGTTTCGTTGTTCAATTTATCGAATCAGACGACCTCAAACCAATACGAAATTGTCAACGATAACAATCAGAACTCTTATTGGCCACGTGTTTTTAATACGTGTATTAAAAATTCTTCTGAAACGCCTTGGCCTTAAGTCGTAAGGCTAACATTCAACGTCATGACGTCATATGCCCCTCATAACTTTATTCCTTCTAGATATAGATAAATCTTAAAAGATAAGGGCCCTAAACTCCTCAGCGACGGTAGAGACACTATGAAATGAAGAGATCTGGAGGACGCAATTTGCCTGTTCAACCAGGTATCGGTCTTCGATGCGGATAATTCTCTAAGAACGTTTTGTGATGTGCTTGCATATTGCCGGGAGCGTTATCAAGATGTGGCTTATAGTTATTTTCCTTATTCCGGCTCGTTGCCATTACTTCAAAGACAGAAGCGACCAAGGTAATAGACCCGTTTCTCTTTGACAATTTCTAGCAATTTAACGAAAGCCAAAGATCCTATTTTATTTGGAAATTTGAATCCCCTGTGTCAGGCGCTTTTCGGTGTTTTTCGGAGAATTCAGCAGTCAGATTACATTCGTATTGTAGTTATTGTTGTATTTATCATTTCGTATCAGATATTTTAAGAATTTGGTAGAGTTACATAGGCTGCTCAAGGAATTGCTCGCAGTGGAATTTAACACGTCGTATCATATACAAAGTGAGCAAACTGAAGCTGGTGATGGTTGTGTTGCCATTTTAACCCCAAGCATCAGTTCCTTTTTTACTTTGTATTGTTGCTTGTGATTCACTTAAAGGAAACGCTCCTTATCTCAAGGCGAGTCACGCAAGTTAAAAGTTAAATAGGATAGGGAAAATGACATTCTTTCTGTTCATGACCTGTAAGAATTTAAATGCTTTTTTCGTTTTATTTTCTTACACTCGACAGTGATTCTCTGTTTTTTCACAAATGCATTATTCATTTCAAACGTCTCTTTATCACGTTGTTATTGCACACGTTAGTAATCTCTACAAATCTAAAGTAAACACAAGAGTCATAAACGTGTTTGGGCTTTCTTACCACGATTTCTTTCATACCAAACTGATGGACAAAAAACTGTTTTGAGACCCGGTTTTTTTCTAGAGTAAAGTTGAATTATACTGGTTTGTCTTCGTAAGATATGGATGGGTCAACAGAATTAACTCTTCAATGAGGAATATATCTCCGAGATCTTTCTTGGCAGAGAAACAGAGGTCAAACTATTTGCCTGTGTCAGATATATCGTAAAAAGCATCAAATTGCTTACATGCATCCAATCAATGTGTCAGGGAAAAGTGCGCAATGTACACAGACCAACATCCCTTTCAAAAGACAAGAGCTGTGTTTTGTTTTCTTAATTAAAACGAATTTAGGGGGTGAATAATATCAGAAGGAAGTTTTTTTGTTTTGTTTTTGAAATAATCCCCTCCACAGTTCAATACATTCCAAGTTGATCCAGAAAATAGGAGTATGTTAGCCGTTTGTGTACATGATTGGCCAATATATAGGGCTGGCGGAAATCAAAAAAAGTAAATTTTTGGACCATTTGAGCATAGCTTGACAAAACGGGAAGTCTAAATTAAAGCAAAAGTCAGCTGACTCCTAAAAATAATGGCTTCAACAACAAAGCAATTAAACTATTAAGGCCTGCAAAAATAGGAATAAAGTTATTTGGAAAAGAGCCCAGCCGGAAATTGATTAGCTTCTGAAAGATTGAAAATTTATAAGCTGACAGCAGAAAATAGTGGGTCGAAATATAGTAAAACAGCAAACGCTCGCCGTGGAAATCCTTTAGGTTACTTAAGGATGTTTTTCAATTGGCAATTTATTGTTTAAAAAGTTGTTCTTTATAAAAAGCTTTAAATCATAATGTGTTACTGATGCACAAACCAGTGACACCCTGCACTGTTATTTTCAAAGAGTTAATTTCACTCCAGTGCTGGAGTGAAAAAGTGGAGTAAAATAAAGCGGAGTAAAATGTACTCCTAAGAGGAGTTAATTTAACTCCACTAAGAGTAATTTTTACTCAGTACTAGTTAATATTCAAAGGCAATGACTTTGCTAGAGTAAATTTTACTCTCCCTACAGAGTAATATAATATGCTGGAGTTAAGTTTACTCCTATTTATCGGGATACTGAGTAAAGTCTACCCCACTTACTAATTCTACTTTCTGAGAAAAAAAGTAGAAGAGGATTTTACTCCTATATATGTATTTTTGTAGGGTAAATTTAAGTTTAGCCAGTC
>NC_090880.1:7300821-7333321 GCF_036669935.1 Montipora foliosa
TTGAAAAGGAGTGGTTTTGTACCTTTTTGTCTCACCGAAGTTTTGGAGTTAATTTCACTCTGTCAAGGGTAAATTGAACTCCATTTAAAGAGTTCAATTCACTCCAATAGAAGGATAAAATTTACTCTTGAATTGGAGTGAATTTTACACCACAGGAGGGGTAAACAATACTGGAGTAAATTTTTACCCCAATAAAAGAGTAAAAGATATAGGAGTACATTTTACTCCAAAAACGGAGTAAGCATTACCGGAGTGAATTTTACTCCAAAAATGGAGTGGTTTTGTACCTTTTTTTTTAACTCCCTTTTTGGAGTTAAATCTACTCCTTGAAAATAACAGTGTGTTCAGCTTTTTCTGGCGGTTTTGGATAGGCTGAATAATAGTTTAACATTAGTGTTATAATTGCTAAAACTTAGCTTTCCGATAAAGGGATTAGTTCAATGGTATCAAGTTGTCGCAATAATACTTAATTATTTCGTCGACGGAGTCACATCAAACTTTAATAACAAATGTATCAAAGTTTTAGTTGTAGAGTGTTCCTACAACAAAATCAGTCATCTTATTCTTAGTTTAGAATCGAACTGAGATGTCGGTTTAGCTGTCAAAAAGTCGGTTTTCTGGGGTAACTCTTACTTCAGTTAAGAATCAGTTAAAATTTGATCACTTCACGGTTAGTGATTTATTTATTTTAGTCCTTTGAAGTTCTCGCTCTATTGTGTTCTTTTAAATTTCTTCACGCTCGCAGTTACTATACAAAGGCTCCAACTGACCTTGTGCAACAAGGAACATACCGAGGAATTCTCTAAGTTAACATTTACCTTTAAATCGCCGAAGTGTTTTTACAAAGTTTTGTCGTAATTTCACGAGCCAGTTAAGCTGGTAAACGTTTGTGGAAAGAGATTTTTATTTTTCTGGAAAGTGAGACAGTTTTGGCACGACTCCTTCGCGTGACAACAAAGTGTGATTATTTATGATTAAAACTACAAACTAATATTAAAATGCACAATATCTCGAAATATTTGTACTTTGTCTCGTGACTGTGTTTTCTGTTCATTAACTTACAGAGTTGGGTAATGAGAATAGTTATTAATAAAAAGGCAAAGCAAAATAAAACAAAAGGAAAAGGATTAATTGCGACGCGAGGACCAATCATATATTGGGGCCCGCTAAAACTAGGTTAGAACCCACTCCGACAACACTAAATGATGATGATGAAGAAGGAATTGTAAAGTTTTAAAAAATGTAATCTTATATTCCTTGACTCTTGTAAAGATCGATGTATTAGTGATCAGTCATAATCATAATTATTATAGACATCAAGCTGTAAATAATACATCATCATTTGTGTAACGTAAATGGAACTCAGAAAATATCCGAGTCTCTTGTGGGACTTAAGTCAATGACCCTCCAAGATCTAGCTGAATGCTCTATCAATTGACAATTATGGGTCATAACTATGGCGCTTTTTTCGAGGTCAAAATTAAGGCTGGTATTTTGCAAATTAAGTAACACTTACATTTTGCCTGGCGAAGTAAGTAACTGTGCACTTACATTTTGCATGGCGAATTAGGCCATTTCCGAGTTCATGTCTGCGTCCTCTTCAAAGCGAGTCTAAGTGCAAAGTTTTTGTGTTGGTAATTAGTTATACTTTACAAATGAATAGAAACTAATTTTCATAAGGAAAACTCTTCACTTAGACTTGCTTTGACGAGGAGACAGACATGAAGTCGGGAATGGCCTGATTCGCGCTTACGTAGCGAAGCGTTACTTAAATTTGAAGGCTACAGTCGATGTATAGATAACCCGTCGTTTTATTTCTGTACTCGTTGCCAACGGGAAATGTCATCGGCAACAGTCAAACTGCGAAGCAAATAAAAGATTTGCGTTTTAAATATGAAATTACACTTAAAGACTGAAATATTCGCAGCGAAATTCTACTTGCAATTCTGTTGGGCAATCCATACTTCATAACACGGCTCTTTACATTGTGGGTGTGTCGATCGGTTGATTGCATGCAAGGCGAATATTTAAATACGTTACGTTTTTTTATATAAATAGACTAATTCGTCGCCAGGTCCTTTGCGACTTCATTTTGGGGCCCAAACGGAAGTTCTACTGCACTAGCGCAAATCATGGCCTTTTAAGTAACAATTGGATTTTTCATGCCGAATAAAGTTACACTTACATTAAGTAAAAATTACTGTTTTCATGGCGAATTAAGTAACACTTACATTTTATATGGATCGAGAAGTAAGTAACACTTCCCTTTTGCTTGGCGAATTCGGTCACCAACATATATTTTGCATGCCGAATTAAGTAACATTTACATTGTGCAAGGCGAATTAAGTACACTCGATCCTTCACATGGCTCGTTTTCCTTTGTTCTTCGAGGCTGATTATATTGAATAAACCCGCTAATTAACAGCTGTCTGAAAAACTGGGAGCGGCTTTGATTGTAACAGGGGAATGCGGGGCTGATATTTTAATAACCCCCTAGGGGATTATTACAGTGACATTCCCTTTGCACACACCCACATGCCTTCCATTTCACACACTGCCAAACAAAACGAGATGCTTCCGTGAAGCATACACTGGGTTGCCTGTGGTACGTGTTACAGAAATTCAGAAGGCACTGAATTGTGTGGTATTGATCTACAGCATTCCAGTCTCTGAAGAATAACAAATAAAAGAAAAGACAGAAACATTGGCTTCTGGGCTGACATGTTGATATCTTTCAAGTTCCCTCACAACTTCTTTTCACCACAAGTTTAAGCGTACCCTGTGAGCATCTGACAGCTTTGTAATACTAAAGTTCACTGAGGTTAAACCCTGTTCGGTGGGGTTAGTATCTGGATGTGTGACCTAAACAATATACCCCTTCATAAAACAGAAGCATCGGACCGAAAATACTATTAACGCTAACAAATGCGAACTCAGCAATGTACAGATTTTGTTACCTTGCTTTATGCAAAACAAATACTGATGCAAAAGTAAATAACTATTGATACACAGTTTTTAGAAAGAGCAGAAGGAAGTTTCCGGGACGGTCAATCGAGAATAAAATATTTACGACATGAAAACAACATTAATTTTGAACCGTGAATATAGAATATAAAAAGTTACGATCAGCGACAAACATTTTGGGAGATTTTTGCTACGTTCAATTTTGTTATTCTACTTTTGGTTGAACAAATAAATCGCAAAATCGAAAGTGACATGGCCGGAATTCAGCGGGCGCCGTGATTAAGTTACCGCGGCATGTTTACTCGCCAAACAGTGAAGCATCTGTGTCAAATAATGGCAAGATACCGGGTTTTTGTAAGTTTCTTTTTCTGTCAAGTGTTATAAAGTTTGACAATAAAATGAGCGAAGTCAAAACAAAGATCACAATCGTCCAACTCTTGAGGTTGACCATTTGTTTATGCAAAGTCAAAATACGACGTACGACGTTATTTATCACCAGATGATTCCATCCTTTTGGAAATAGCAACTACTTTATTATTGATCGGCGTCACAATTTTTCACTGATTTTGGGGCTCATTTTGTTGAAACTTAAGCACGCTTCCATCAGACTTGTTTATTTTCGTGAACTCTTCCTGCTTACACAGCAATACTAAAAAAATTCTCCCATATCACATTTCAACCTTAAGCTCGAAAATTCAATACACAACATGATATTATAATTCACAAAGGCAGAAAATACCACAGAATCCTTTTCCAGCGAAAAACGTATTGAAACAAACAAAATATTTGCTCTTAGAGGCGAAAACCTCTTCCTATTTCATTGCGTGCGTGAAGACAAGAAACTCAATCGTGTGAAATTACCATGTACTTCAGGTTCAAACCCTTTCCTGAAGAACTTTTTCCTTGAATAATGATGCACAAAATAGTCGACAAGCTTTCTTTCAAATAATACTTGACTGTCACATTTCCAATTATTTTTTTTACCTGACTTCGTTGAACTCATAAGTTACCAGATAATTTTCCATTTGGTTTCAGTGTTGTACATAAACTACACTCGTGATAAAATATTGGAAATACAGCTCACTTTGATTTCAGCTCGACGGGCGTAAGAATGTTGTCGAAGTCCATTACTTGTCGCTTTTATACCAGTGAATTTTTTATTTAGTTTCAGTGTTCTACATAACAGCACACTCTTGGTAAAATATTAGAGATACAGCTCATTTTGATTTCGGCTCGACGGGCGATAGATTGTTGTCGAAGTCCATTACTCGTCGCTTTTACGATTCCAGGTATTTGTTTTCACCGCGTGCCTAGTTTATCCAACTAACTTTCCATTATTGAGCTCCATATGGGTATATTTTGTTTAAAGATCCACTTAAACGCCATTCGCGTTACATGACTTTCGACGCAATTGCAGGTTAAGTTTATCATTCTACTGTGTCCACCAGAGAAATCTACGCATCTCCACTACCCTCTCTATCCTAAGAAAATACGAGCAGAAGGCTCTATGCACAAATACACCACTTAGCAGGGGAGTGACAGGCAAGACGTTTACCGACACGGAAAAAAAAAACACTCATTTTCCGACTGGGATTGCCATACCTAGTGATAACAACTTTACTTCAGCAGTGTTGCATTTATTTTACTTAGAATACACATTCATTTATTCATTTCGTTCGGCTGCCCACTCCTTCCAGACATTCAAACACCCGACGTTTACCTTTTTAATGTTCTTTGGGATTCTTTCACTGTTCCTGGCCAATAGGACTTTGCCATCCACGACTATGATATTCCTGGTCGACGCTTTCTTTTTGTTTGCTTTACTCTCTTTTTCAACGCTGCTGATTAAGACTTTATGATGCTCGTCCGAGTGGTCAAAGCTGAACAACCCTTCTGTCGCCTCCTCAATGTTGAACTCACAGTCTTCGTAGTCCTCTTGCCGATTGTTCGAAGATACAAATTTCTCTAGCTCATTGCCCCGATCTATCGAGCCATTAAACCCTCTTTTGTGTGAGGAAAAGGTCTTCTTCAGAGTCTCTCATTTCTGCCATCTTTGCAGTACATCTGTGAAAAACTGAAATGGTTGTAAAGCTGTGAGTTCTATTCCACAAAGTCCAAATCCCAGAGCTATTTTTCTAATCTTTCCTAATGTATTCTTAAGCTTCTTTAGTATACATATGGTTGTTTTGGTGTTTGAATTAACCGCGCACCGGTGGCTCAACTCCGGCTGGACCAAAACTCAGGGTCTTTAAATCACTGAGGAGGAAGTGCTGCCTTTGCAATTACACCTGCAAATGGTCAGACTTTCAAGTCTTCTCGGATAAGGACTATAAGCTGGAGGTTAACTAAATAACATGTCTACTATGCTGTTTTACAATGGGTAAACCCCACTGCGTTTTTTCGCAACCACTTTTCTATTGTGAAGTGTATGCACGGAAAACTATTTGTTTTCCTTCAGTGTACGTCTGTCAAAACAACGAACAAAAACATGTCACGGTTGATTCCCCGCCCATATGACAAAGAAGCCGGTTATTTTGAGGCACCTCGTGGATATGTGATTTATTCATCTCGGGCTGCACCTCAAAATAACCCTTACTTACAGTTTGCATGGCGAATGAGCCAAGGCTCACATACAGACCTTTTATTTCGTGAAAATTAAACAATCAGTTGCATTCATTTTGAATGGCGAAATGAACACTTATTGGCTTAGGGGTCGACAGAGACCATTTAATGCATTCGAACGGTCGTTTAATTAAGGGAATCTTATGTTCTTAAGTTTATTCGGGAAGCTTTCAGGGCAAAATGAAGATGCTTCCATATAAGTCTTCTCGCTAAGACACCCAGGAGACGAAACCATCGAGACAACTCTTTAGTTTGGCCGTCGTGAATGACAAGATTTTATATATGATGTCGATTTGCAGGCAAATTTCAAAAATATATTTTTATTTCAATGTTCTCTCTCAACTTGTTAATAATTATTGTTTGAGACTGTGATGCAATCAGATTGAAAGTTTCATAATGAGAGCAACGTAGTAACGTAGGCAAAATTGTCTCCAGTTTAACACTGCAAAGTTCTTGTAACACTCGGAGTTGCCGAGGGTTCACTTTCTTAAGGATCCGGAGTTGGTGGTGTAAAAACAAGGGCCCGCAACGAGCAAATTAAGCCAAAAGCCTTCGAGAGACAATTCTAGGTACCTTGTAATACATGAAAACTGTCTAAAGGGATGTTTTTATCTCCTAGAAGAATTTGATCTATTCGGAAATCTTAGCTGTATTTTGAAGTGTCCGAAAATTTTAGGGCATGATATGTTCATTTCAGAATTGGTCGCTGAACGTATAGCACTCGAGGAACTTTGCCGCGAACCATTTCCTCATTCGAAACCGCCAGGTGACCTTTTTAATTGCCCAAAAATGCAAAAATTATATATCCCTTCCGAAAAGGTAAGAGACTACTTGTCCTTGGTTGCGAATCTTTTAGGTGGTGTTTTAATAAATCTAGCAGCGTAGAACCGAAATTCTTAGAACAGTTTGACTCTCCCAAACACATATTTCTGAATCACCGAAGATTATCGATGGGTGCCCGTGAAAAAAAGGGTCGCTTATGACTATGAGACTGCGTACCGAGACCTGCGTTTCGATATTGGGTAAAGCGTTTTTTTTTAAGCCGGAGTCCGCCATTGTCATGTTCCAGTTTACTGTCAAACACACTTTTTTGTTTTTCAGTCATTAGACGTTTGCATTTTGACTCTATGACCAAAGCGAAATTTTCAATCTTTACAACTTAAAAGTTTTTGAGCATCCTCGGATGAAGTTATAAAATGGAACGGAGGATGATGAATTACAATTGGAATGTCTTCACTGGCGAAACATTTTTTTCTTTGTTGACATTCAGAAATAAAATTACGGTTAGGATTCACTTTTTAAAATGTGTTATCCCTATAGCAAAATTTACTGGCTAAAGAAAACACCTTAATGCCCGCCCCTCGCCATGTTTTTGGTCCTTGAACTTAAAGCAAACGTAGTTGGTTTACTAAGCTGAGAGCAAGCGCGTGCATGCAGGACATAGAAAACCAATGACACTACATGAAATTAAGATGAACCCGCCTTGTCGGATCTTCGCCTCTCCAAGCAAATAGCTAGCCAGAAAGTGTATTTACATGTAACAGTATTTGATTTAAGACACTAAAAGGAAAGGAAATCTTGGAAAAGTCAGTTTGTTTTGGTCTTAACAGTGATGATACAGTTTAGAAAACTTGATCTTAAAGTGCTTTGTCCTTCTTTGGTCGACTTCCACAGGATGACAACACATGCATTAAAACCTTTTCCTTTTACACCTGCCGAGTGGCTAGTTCGTGACCTGCCACCCGCTGACTTGTGGATGTTTGCAAAGCCAATAATCTGTTGCACTCATTGACTGGATTGTTTAATCATATTATGCTGAAAGAATGTTCGACAGAGATGTCGAGAAAGGCACTTTCGTATGACTTGAATGAAAGATTGTACGCTATGCCCCTGCCCGCTTGAATTTGACATAACCGCAGTCAAATTACAAAACCTTGAATATCCAGCTGTGAAGTTTTCTTTGCGGTTCTAAGGGAAGTGTCTACGCTATCATTGTTTGCATTTTTCATTTGCAAATTTTTGTATAAACTATCGAATTATTTAGACTTAAGATTCTTTCAGAGACTATTGTGGTTTCTAATTTACACGGTTGCCAATGTCAGCAAAAAGGAAAAACTCGAGTTGTTCCAATCAATGAGGACCGTTGTATCTTATTTTTTTTCCAAGCCAATGTTCCAAATTACTTTCCCTCGAAGAAAATTGCCGATCAAAACCAAGAGCTTCAAGTTTAATTCCTTGAATAAACTCCAGATTTGCATAGAAAGTCATAAACAGAGAGTACACCTGACAAATATTTAAAATAATTAAATATGATGACTTCCGGTTATTTCCTTTTTTTCAATTTCTTCTTCCAAACGTTTGATTTCATTGAAGAATTACGATTTCACTTTGTCATTTTGTCATAAGAAGAATTAAATTACGCATGCTCGCGAATGGCCAGTTTCCCCTTTGGTCTGCGGCAAGCGGTAAGTGTTAGCATTCAAATTACTTAACCACTACTTGCCGTGCCTCGAGCGTAAGCCCTCATATACACATATACCAAAATGCTTATGCTGTCAATCAGTTCGAGTTTATTCCCTTTGTCGTCGTTTAGTATGCTGCAGTATAGCGATTTCGGTCATTTTTCTGTGTCAAAATGAGACTTTTACTTGGGGCAGTGATTTGGTGCCTTGCTATCACGGATTGGAGGAAGATGCAAATTGTTGGGGCCTTTCCCTCCTCGAAAAAGCTGTCAGGTTTAGTTGTTTTTATAACGATATTTTGGTTTATTAGCCATTTTTAGGATCTCAAGGTTGATACGTTTACACTTTTGTTTACTTCTATTTGCTCTTATTTCCAGCAAATTGCCGCAAGTCCCTAGGAATGGCGAGTGGTGATATCCCCGACGAGCAGATCACGGTCTCTTCGGTTTACGACAACGATTTCTCAAACTACGGATCGCAACGAGCGCGCCTGAATTTAACTAGCTGGCCACCAGGCTTCAGAGCTGATCCTAACCAAGCAGGACGATGGATAAAAATTGATTTAGAAAGAGAAATGGTGATAACAGCTATCTCCACTCAGGGATATGGGGACGATAGCATTCAAGAGTGGATCACGAAATACATGATCATGTATTCCAATGGCGGTGATTATTCTTATTTCAAAGACCTAAATGGAGACCTCAAGGTAAGTCGGAGGAAAAAAATATGGCGAAGCTCATAGCATGATTGCCAGTGTGCCGTACTAAGTCAGATACGATACGTTACAGTTGACGATTATGTTGTATGTTGACAGGTAAACAAATCATTGCTTTACACCTAAGATCGTTCAGTTAAATGAATGCAATCTGGTCCCGATTGGCATTAAGGGCTTCTTAAAGATATCTTTTGTTACCATTACATTGGCTCGTTTTCAACACGAAAGAAAACAAGAAAACATCAACCATGCACAGCTGTAGTTTGTTAGTTTTGGTTTTTTTTATCTACTTTATTCCTGATAACTATTTTTAATACATATATATTTTTTTTCACTGAAATGCGACTTTGCATGGCACGATCAATGATAAAGACAGGGGATGACAGGCTTTGTACACCTTACCGTGTGAAACAAAGAAAATTCTTTATAACTCGAGGCATGATCGGTAAAAATCACTCATTGTCATTGAAATTTTCCTTTTGATGCGCTTACTGCAATTTCCGTATTTGTTATTATTAATTATGGCTTCAAAGGGATATCGCGCTGAATATTGGAAGATAAATTGATATACATTGTTTCGTCTTCGTTGTCAAAGTGGTTTAATTACTTGTACCTCAAATTGATTAGATTCCAAACGGCTGTACTCGAAAAACCCACAAATGTATTGTTTTCACTCTAAAACAAAAAATAATGAAAAAAGTCTATACTTGTAGTACCTCTTCTTTTTAAAGTTACAAGAGTGTATATTTCCAATTAAGAAACCACCCTTGGTGACGCCAGAAATCGAAGGATGTTTATAATGGAGATTCGACGGTGAAATTAGTCAGTCGCGAGAATCTATTTTTTGTGGTTTGAAAGGTTTTGTGTTTTAATTTGGTCTTAAAGGAAAACTGAACAAAAGATAATACTATGGATAAGGACGGTTTTTCGATCATGTCTGTTGACTCGTGCCGGGTTTTTTCCGGCCATTTTTTTCCCCATAGCTTGCGTTTTCACTCCTCAAACTTTACATTTTTGGAACCTTTTCGCAACCAAAGCAAACTTTCCTTTTATGAAAATGAGGACTTTGTTGGCCTCAAATTAGGAAATGCAGAATTTCGTTCACTGGTTTATGAACAGGTTTACTAAACCTGTTCTTAAACCAGTGAACAGTTGAACTCTTGCCACTTACTAGTTCACTCATTAATTTTTATACAATTCAATTTTGAAAGCGAGATTCGCATACAGTCATGGTCAATTTCTCTCTGGCTTTACTCAGGGTTAAAACGATTGCCTACCAAAAAAAAAAAAAAACGTTTCATTCAAACCGTACGTAAAATGTTCAAAGAAAGAAATTCTCATGGACAAAACCTTTCGGAAATATAGGTTCCAAAAGCAGTATTTAAGTATAAAAAATTGCGATAAAATAGTGCTGAACATTGTGATGACAACTGACGATTGAAATTGATTAAGCCGCTGGCTAAAGGCGACGACGTTTCCACCGTTAGCTCACCATCATTGTGAAGTCAAAAAGAAATGTTGTACAAAA
This sequence comes from Montipora foliosa, assembly GCF_036669935.1. Taxonomy (NCBI): domain Eukaryota; kingdom Metazoa; phylum Cnidaria; class Anthozoa; order Scleractinia; family Acroporidae; genus Montipora; species Montipora foliosa. The sequence goes on from NC_090880.1 coordinate 7,311,113, forward strand.
AGCTTAAAATGTATAGCAGATCATAATTTGACTGTAAGTCCCGTGGGATGATTAGCCGAGAGTTGAACTTAAAAGGGGGTAAGCCGGTATAGCCCTGAGTTTCTCAATGAAAAACATTTCAAAACATGATCCGAGCAATCAAATTTGCTTAGGCACTTTCTCAAACTTCTGAATAGCTTTGTTTTAGAAAGTTGTGACTGACGACCCTGTCCTTCCAAAAGGACTGCCGAATATTTGTGTTCAGCAATGACTTGATGAATGTCTCTGTTGAGCTAGTACGAACATTTCCTAAGAGTCAGCAATAGTTGAAGACAGCCCACTCTCTCCAACTGATTCAGCTATCCACATTTTCAATAGTAGATAGCAGAACATTCTGGCATTTCTAAAACAAAGGGACTCTTATTGATTTGTACGACTTACCCGCTATTAACATGATGTGGTGATTGACTTGATTATGCTCATGAATGCTTGTAGAAAGATGAATAACGCAAATTCACGGTGCGACAAACGAACCAAAAACAATTACTGAGTTTTAAGATGCTTTTCATGAAGAAACTCAGTCCTACCTTATGAAAAAAAAAACTGACTTTATGTGCAATATATTCCCACATTACATAACACTACTGATCAAGTCAAAAATGTCACGGTTTAGCATTTTTGCATTTATAGCTTCTTTTCCAACGTATCCTCTCACTTAAAAATGAAGTTAAGGAAACGTCGAAAAGTCAACGCTTTCGGTTAACGTTAGTTTTTCAGCCAACTTAAACTTTTTCATAACTTTTATCGTAGTATAGTTTTTATAGCAAAATGTATTGCAAAATCTATTCAGATTTTAGTTCGTGTAAAAGAAGTTGTTGGTTTTTGATGTCCATAATTCCGATAACATGACTGAAAAGATTTGCTCCTTTTGGATTTAAAGCTGAGTTAAAGAATCTGAACGGTCTGTGGATTCCATAGTTTCATGATTCGTCTTTGGATTTCACTCAAAAAAGGAAAAAAAAAAACAAGCAAACTCCGCTTCCCGATTTGAATTGTGCTCCCATAAAACGCTCGTTAGTTCAGTTGTGCTGTTGTCACAATTTCAGACTTTCACGGGAAACAAAGATGCAAACTCCATTCAACGAAACGATGTCCCTTTGCCAGCTGTAGCGTCATCTGTTATGATTATGGAAATTTCGAGTCACAATAACTTCGCCATGAGGATGGAGCTCTATGGCTGTGAACCAGGTGGGTGTCTTGCTTAGGAACGCCTTCCAACTACCCGAATGAAGTAGAGACACTGCTCACTCTAACACTGTTGAATAATTGTTTCAGGTTATTATTTTGTGGTTTGGCTCATGCTGTCAGAATTTAACTGCAAAACAACGTACCTGGATAGGAAGAGCTTGGAGTACCAGCTAATGGTTGATGACGTCGTGCTTGAGGTATGAGACAATGGCTATCAGAAGTTATGTTCGAATCTTACCATCTGAAGTTCTTTCATGTAGACAAATATAATTGCACAAATTAAGACTGCATAATCTATTCTTCGGTTTGTTTTTTTACGTGAGATTAACCTGCAACCAGGCTCCATTTTCGTTATGAAAGGGGACGAAAACACGAAAAATAGTTGCAAGCGCCGACATAGGAGGACATGAGAGCAATTTTCATTTGGGCCTGATCGCAGGCTAACCTGAGATGACTTGATTGTTAATAATACTACTGTGCGTTTTCTAACAGTACTCCCTTGGATTTTCTCGTATCGACATCATCATTTTTCCCTATTAAAAGGGCTTTATTACGACAACTTTACCCTCGAATGTCTTCTGTCTTGGAGAGATTCCAAGGTTAAGCGTAATGCAAGTATCAACGAAGTAAGGAAAGCCAGTTCAGATTTCACTTCATCTGTAAAACGCGTCAAATGTAAAAGTCAACGATGCCATCGTGTTTGTCTTCGTCTTTGGGAAGTATCAAAGGAATGCAAAGCCTCTTTAGATTTGACTTCGCCTTTGACGCGCGTCAAACGCGAAGTCAAAGTTGTTATGAATTTCAATTTATCTTTACCGTGGTCAAAGGTATAAGCAAACTAGTTGTTGACCGTACGTTTGACGGACGTCAAAGGTAAAGCCAAAGCCCATGCCAGCTTTTACTTAAGCTTTGCCAAAGATCAAAATAATGTGAAGGAAATCTAATTGTGCGTCCCATGAAGGGGCGACCTCTTTTAGCCACCGATCATCTTACCTTTTCTGCTGTTCAAAACCAGTAATGTTGTTTCTCCTCCTGACTCATTTGAAGATAAGGACTTCCTTAGTGATTTTGACGTCGTCCAGTACATCCAAGGGGTCACTGAGCCCATCAAGGGAATGTTCTGTGGCCACAACGTTGAAGTACTGTTCCTCTGCTATCTTTCTTGACGTTCATTTACAGTTTTGCCAAACGTAAGAATTCCGTATCCGCAGAACGACTCTTTTTATTCTATGCCACTAAATGAATGGATTTTGAAAACGCCTACATCAGAAAAACAGGTTCAGTTTGGTACACACCTAATAGAGCACCAAAAAGTAGAAACTCACCCTTTGTCGAAACGTGGATGATAATTACCACCACCAATTGCGCGTAACGGTGGCGGCCTAGAAAGGGAGGCAGTGCGGCCCTGTGGTTATGGCGCTTGCCTTGGGAACCAGAGATACCTGGTTCAATACCCCTTTTGACCACTCGTTGAAGTTTATCCTGATAGTACCTGGTTCAACTTCTATTCTGCATCTGATGTTCGTCTGCAGCCAGTTGGGATTCTTAACAGTTGTTGTTACTGTTCTGTTTTGTCGTTTTGTCAATTGTGTTTCACCCTTATGGGGCGTGCTTAAATAAGCATGTATTTAAGCAAAGATGACCATCTTATTAAAAGGAAAGGGCACTGACCAGTGAGCATAAGAGGGCTCTTGCATCATCTTAGGTCACCCCTGACGAAGCTGAGTCTAGAATGAGTGTTCAAGCGTTATCTTGAATCGCAGCTTTGAAAGTGACATTCACTATTCTTCAAACCAGGGTAGCATTCAACCAGTCTATCATTCTAGTGCTTTGTTTATGAGCAATATCTGATCCCATTTTGGCGCAAAATCTTTTTCTATTAAAAATGATATTTTTTTTCATTTCAGAGTACACATGCTCTAGCTAATACCCCTGGATTCCTGTCTGCTAAACTCGCCCGGTTTAGGTATGTTGGAGACATGGTCAGTTGGCTGCTACTACTTTCCATAGTAATCATCGTCACCATCATCATCATCATCATCATCATCATCATCACCATCATCAGCATGATCTTTGTCGTCATATGGACAAATGAAATCTTTTTAAAGATGCTCTGAACTGGAGACTGTTGAAAATGATATCCCCTACATAGTGCAACTCTTTTACAACTACCCCATCCTTCTTTTCCAAGCCATCGTGTTGTCAATTTTGTAAGGTACACCAAAATAAAACTTTATTAATCTAACTTATGTTACACAAAGAATAACCAAAATACAACCTTCAAACTTTTTTTCAGCGCTAGGTAGGTTATCATTTATGTTCCCAATGGAATCACGTAGCACCAATTCAATGGCTACAGAAGGACATGAGTTTGTTGATAAAACATATCGCTTCCTTCATGAATACACATCAAATGGCGAACGCATTGCTTTCACTACTTTGACTTAAAGAGTTTTGTTCAGCATAGTTTTCTTGCTTTAACTTACTCTTGCGCTCTTTTTCCCAGTGCCCAAACGGAAGGAACCGAAACAAAATTATCAGCAGAGGTTAAAATTTTCTGCATCGAAGCAAGTGTTCATGATATTACTGCCGCCCTCACAAATTATATTAAAAAGAGTGGGGGCTTGTTTGATCCGAATTTCATCAAACTTCAATATTCTTGTGAGTATTAAGCTTTTTATTTAATACATATAATTGATAACAGATGGATGAAAGTCGACGGACTCTCAACGATCGTAGCGACAAATACGCACATTCCGGATAGGGGTGTGGTATTTATGATCCATGCTTTTTCCCTATGTAGAATGGTAGTTCTTCTTTTCCTAAACATGTCTCAGTTTATAGTTCCATACTTCAAGTACATCGTTAAGAAAGAAAAAAAAAACATTTTTTTGAAACGTCAACACGTGGAGCAGGGCTGGCGATGGCCACTTGCATCACATGTGGGTGGAGTTGTTGGTTCTCTACTCTGCTCCAAAAGGTATTTTTCCGGGTATTGTGGTTTTCCCCTCTCCTAAAAAAAAACAATTGATGTTTGATTTGAGTTAAATTAACTTGATGGTTTATTTGCGAAGTGTCCTCAGTTAGTGCGGCCTCTGCGCTAGAAGAATTGACACCGAAATAAAGTTCATTGATCATAATTATTTTATTTTATTTTTATTTTAACTGTTAATTTGTTAGTGGACTATACTTGTCGACCTCCCGATGTTCACGTTGACCTCCAAAAAATGTACACCAATGCGACTAGGGTAACAACAGTTGACTTGCTAGTGGTGCGTGGGGAGGTCGGGATTCGTTGCAACACTTCCTCTTCACTTCTGCTCAGCTGGGAGAGCAATGAAATCGAAGAACCAAACGGATTGTTTATGATGAGCGATCGCTTGGCAATCGCCTCTTTGAATCTCACGATTGAACCAGGGAGGTTAAAGGTCGGATTGTACTTTATACGGTTAATCGCAGAGATGACGAAAGAAGAAGGAGCCCTGAATTACGATTACGGGTTTCTCCGGGTTGTGTTACCCGATCTTGTTGCGAAGGTGCGGGGTGTTAACAAGGCAGTGAAGGGAACAGGGAATATTATACTGGATGCCACAGATTCTTACGATCCCGACAATTCCGCCGCTCAGGAACAAGGAATGGCATTTACATGGCTCTGCCGAAGAGAAAATGAAGAGTTCTCGAACATGGAAACGCTTCCGATTGACAGTTCACTCGGAAGGGCGAAGGTTCTTGGAGGGTGTTTTGGATATGGTGTTGGAAAGATGAATACAACTGAACCTCTTCTGGAAATTAATATGAACAAGATTGGTTCTAAGAGTACCTATGTGTTCAAGCTGATTGTTGAAAAAGAAAATCGAACATCTGTTGCTTATCATACCCTGAGAGTGGAATCATCCATTGAATTTTCTATCAGGTAAAGAAGATAAAATTAAGTACAATGATGTAACTATGCACTTGTCTTGATGACACATCAAGTATACACCGATGATTAATACTTTCCGACACAAACAGCAAAGACTAGATGTTCCTCTCATGGCAGTAACAACAACCCAGTGTTTCTTTTTTTTTTTGGAGCAAGCAATACTAAATTACTGGAACAAGAAATGTCTCTGGCCAATCATAGAACTGACAAACTACTTCATCTATGAAAACATTACTTCATGTACTGTTATTTCTTTTGTTTTGCTAACAGATGCAAAATCAATTGTGGACAAAAAGTAACTGCCAATAAAAGGATGATCATAGAGTCCACTTGTAGAGGACTTTCCTGTCAAAACGTTCAGCAGTATAACTGGACTCTGTACAGGCTCAATCAGGAGGCTTATAACGAAACATGGGTGACAATTGACTTGAAAGATAAGACACTCACTGACTTGGATAGCCAAAATCTAGTGATAAAAGGTGAGTTCCATTTAGATCAAGATGAGACAGAAGTCAGGCATTCAGTTGCCAACTCTGAAATCACGGGGGTCGCCTAGGAGCTGAGCCGAGCCCCCCCTGGACGGGAGAGGCTTGTTTTCGTCGCGATGAGAATTAGAGAATGCTCAAAGGAGTGTTTGATACTTCGGTTGGGCAATAGTTGACTTCTTGATAGAGAAAACATTTGAATAAGGAAATTCAGGCCTGAATCATGACATGTATTGACCTTGGCCTACGTTAAAGTCATGTATATCGGCTATGATATTATCCTTTTATTAGGTTCGAGTTTTCTTGCACTAAATGTTGTGATAGAAACGTGTGTTGTATTCGCACCTTTAAGGTGAAGAAATGATCCTTAGTCCTGACTCATTTTAATCACTTAACTGCACTGAACGGTGTTTTGCAATTTCTTTTACTTTAGGCAAACTGGACGAAAATGATGAGAACGCGTTAGACGATGACTCAGTCTACAAAGTGATAGGGTCGGTGTACCTGGATGATGACACAGTAGAAGAGAGCGATATAACATTTAAGACTAACTCGGCACCTCGTTTGGGCAGCTGCTCTGTGACACCTGAGATGGGTTTTGCGGTAACGACAGAGTTCACGATTTCCTGCGAGGAATGGGAAGATGAAGATCTTCCACTTACGTACGAGTTCATGTAAGTGTCGACGGTGCTATGTTAAACGTTCGGTAAAGTATATTAAATTTAGCGAGTGCATGCAGATCTTAAGCTCTCGTAAAAAGTGAAAATGGCCTTGTTGTAGGACGGCAATCATTATGCTTATCATGACTAGCATAACAGAGTACAACGGAGGCCATACTATAGTTTATGAAAGAGCTTAGAGTAAGCTTAATACCGCTCTGTGATCTATCTCGCCAGTAAATCGTGCAACCCTACTCGAAATTCTCATATCGTAGAATTAACGATCGAATAAACAAGGTAAAACGATCATACCCACTATGTTCTTGTTTGTGAATTTATAAATGCCTTTGTGTTAGAGCGAGGATTTTAATTCCCCCTTTTCACTGATGCCTGAGTATTTGTTTTTGCCTCTATCAAGAAAGTGAATTTTGTTCGCTGTGATCATGACGAGTTGAAACTAACAAAAAATAGTTTTACCTAATAAGGGTGCGTTCGATTGACCGTATTCCGCAATTGCTGGTTTTCACTCACGTGATCAACAGCCATGTTTTTCAACGAAAACAAAAGGAAGCGTTTGCATAATAATAGAGTTAAAATCCCGGAGGATTTGGTCGGGGCACCAACATGGCCGCCTTTTCTTTGTTTAGGGGCACCAACATGGCGGTCGTGACGTCATGTGAAAACTGAGAATAGGAATACATTGGAGGGAAGTTAGAGATCCTTCGTTTTTACGGAGATTCACATCAAAATTGTCAAACACCTGCTAAAATGCCATTTTAAGCATATCTTTATTACCTTTGTTGCTTCAAAACGCCAGACATACCGTTTTAAATCATCACTACACATATTGTTATTAAGGACTACGGTCAATCGAACTCACCCCAAGTGATAGAACTTGGGGCAAGCCATAATTCGCGAATTTACCAATATTGAAAATGTAAGAAAGGGTTTGGACGTGTATTGAAAGCTGCATTTCTTACTTATTCAATTTACAGATATCACACAAACAAGGGGGGATTTGTTATCCAAAAAGGAAGTTCACCAAAGGCCACGACAAGACTGCCCCTGGGGAATCCTTTGTACGGTTACGTAGTTGGACTGGAAATTCTGATAATAGACGGACTCGGCGCTGCTTTCAGTGATTTACTCTACGTTTTTGTACGTAATCAACGTTATTTTCCTCCTTGAACCAAGGAAGCCTGTGATATACCTCAGTGCTAAATGGCAGAGAGAGATGACCCTCTGCCGCAGTCCCTCTCTAGGATCGACTATTTATCGCCTATTGTTGATCAGATATAGGTGGTTTTCACAGTGACGTAATCAAATTCTAAAATAAAAAAAAATGGCAAGGTATTTTGAATTTTTAAATACAGAAGGTTGAAGATGACCTAGCAATAAATGATATTTAAAGTTTCCAGTTCCATGACGTCCTTCGTTTCGATAATACATCATTTTGAATTTCCGAATTGTTATCTTGGGTTCCAACATGATACAAACTTATTTGGTTGAAAAAAATGTCTATGCCTATGAATCTCGGCAGTACGAGCGTTTCAGGTACATCAGGAGATGTGATCATTAATTGCTAAGTGAATTTCAGATGTGCAACGGTGCTACACCAACATGGCGGCTTTATACAAAACTCTGTAAAGATGCATGGAACGCTTCGACAAATAACACAGAAACGATGTACCTCGCAGACCTGAAAATTGGTGAGGTGATTTATAAATGTGCCTCCTACAAAATTTCAAGTTTTCGGCTTATTTCATTGCACGGTTTCGATTTTATTATTTTGTTGCGTGACGGTGAAAACGACCTATAAAGCCGGAGAGAAAAGTGGTGCTTCTTGAAATCAACAGTCCCCACATTTTTGCATTTGTTTACAAGCTCATTGGGAGTGATAATGTTTTTGTCTGACATAACAGGATGTCTTCTGTGCATGAGTTTGCCCCCAGGAGCAACAGTTCGATGGGTGTCATTTCTTTCTTTACCCGACTTGCGTTATTGTTGCCACGTTTGAACTGCACCTATCCAGTAGTTTCAAGCATACTCTTTGATTACATTGAAACGTTTTGCTGCGTCAACATATTTTGAGCAGAAACCTAAAGATATCTGGAGCAAATATTCTGAAAAGCAAAAAGCAAGTTTTCACTATCTGGAAAGCTCGTTAAAATAACGCAAAAGAACGCAAACTTCCATCATGGCAGCCATTTGAAGAAATGAATGTCTCCAGCAGATTCAATTTTGTATCAAGAAGACAATCAATTAAAACCATGCTATTCATATCCCTTCAAATGTTTTCATTACAAACAGAGGCGTCCGTTCATGCTAATTTTTCTCAATCTTTTGAGTACATGACCAGTTAAGCTGAGATTCACTGTTTTTGGATAGATGTCGCAAAATCATTGTCCTCTTAAACCCACGACGTTTGTGTCTTACAGTTTGTTATGGTTTTGTTTTCAGCTATGGTCAGATGACCTTTGCAGAGTAAACAAAACATTAATTTAATTTAAAATGCGACAGGACTCATCATACAACTGAAAAAAAAAGGCCAGATATCTTAAGATTTAATACGACTTTCAGTAAGTGGGGACAGGGGACTTCACTTAACTGGACATAGCTCTTGGCCTTTTACGTTTCAATTTTTGAAAGCCTGTTATTTGGTTACATCTCAAGCTGTGACGTCAAAATCGTATGGTACCTCTTATCTTTAGGTTGAAGCATTACCAGCTGAAGAGTTGAGCGGAACACTGATGGGTATAGCCGGCGGAGAGAAAAACCCATTAGGTGATCTTCTCCAATCAGGTGATGTTGGCAAAGCAGCTCAGATGGCGTATGCGGTGTTATCATTGGTTGATACGAGTGAGGGTCAGATCGGAGCAAGCGACAAGAAATCGGTGATTACACAATTAATCCTGATGGACCTTGAGCAAGATCGGAAAACGTTAACGTCTTGTATGCGTATGGCACGTTGTATATAGAAATGGCTTAATTATTCAAGCTGATTCTGGTAAAAGAGCGTTATTTAAAAAGCACAGGAAGTGCTGTCAACGTAATCCGATTTTCTTAAGGTCCATTGTAATCAGCAACTGATGCACCTAAAATGAATTCAGGCTAACATTCAACAGGGCTGCTTTGAAAATTTGTTAGAAAAAAAAAAAAGGATTGAAAAGGGGAAATATTGAACTGAAAAAACTGCACAGCCACCGTTTGTCATGTGACATCAACAAGAGGCACCGAGCACTTTTTCCGGCGGCACCTTCACGGACACGCACGAACAGTTTCATAGAATTTTGGAACATGTTGAACATGCTTTGACTCGCAGATTGATGCATTTAGGAAAGATTTACGCTCAAAGTATAAGGTCACCAAGGCCAAGGCTCGTGACGTAAGTACTGACAATGGCCAACTCTATCATCACGCATGCGTTCAGTAGATTTATTTCACACATACGTTTACGTTAATTTAGTTATAAAAGGATGTCTCGTAATGGGTCGACCTCATTGCCTGACTTACTGTCGCGATCTACATCACGAGTGACCACATAGCCGTTAAAAACACAAGAATACTTGATTATTATTAGGTATTCCCGTATTTCTTTGTCTAGATCTGCATTTTTTCATCTCACTGCGTATTTGCGTCCCCTATCTTTGCTTTTGGCTGATCACACTAACTAGTGCTGATGAAACGAATGGCTCTCTTTAAGTCTTTGTATTTACATTGCATCGACAAGAACTACATAGGCCACAAAGAAAACAGAAACAAAAAGGTATTGAATTATACGTCTTGCCTGTAGTATGGCTTATGATTCAAATGGCTGATTATTAACCGGTTCAAGGAACAATCCTGTTTCAATGGTCTTCCAAAATTGGGGTTCCCAATCGTTGAAACTGAATATCGTAGTAAGGAAAGGAAAAGGATTAGTACCAGAAATTTCCAACTACCAGGAACGTTTTCCAAAATAGTGTTCCCAATATTATTATTCGTAAGGATGATTTCGTAAGTGCTATTAAGCTAACTGGCTTTCTTTCTAGTTGAAAGACTCCATCATTAACCAGATGGCCAATGTAAAAGTGTCAAGCCTTGAGCAAGTCAGTCAGATGGCATTGGTTGTCGCCTTAGCAACTGAACAGGGAGACGAAATATCTCAAAATTCACAGGTACAAATCCTGAGCAAATAAAGCGATCTTATCGGTTGGACATGGCGCGGTTGGACAGGTACTTGGCCCGTTCAGTAAGCGAGTAAGTAGGTGGGGACTGATGTGAGTGAGCGCTTAAGTGAATGTGTTAGTGAGTGAGAGAGGGAGTGTTTCAGTCTGTGAATGAACAAGCGACTGAGTGAGTTCACGAGTGAGTGAGTTAGCGAGTGAGTGAGTGAGTGAGTGAGTGAGTGAATGAGTGAGTAAGTAAGAGAAGTGGAGGTTGGTATACAATCTTGTTGTGAATGACTCCTCCCTTTAGGAAGCCTTGTACTTGTCAATTTTTATTTCTCAGTTCTGCATTTACTTTCTTTCTTACCTAAGGAAAACGCGGTTAATCTATTGGAAGGCACAGCTGATTTTGTTTCAGCTCAAATGAGTTCCGGCAATGCGGATCCAGAGGTTTTACAAGGTGTGGGTAACAGTCTCCTCCACGGTATGTCTAACGTCATGTCCGTAGCTTCATATGAAGCTCAAGTTGACGACGAAGAGGAAGAATCAGACAGTGATGATACAGACCAGGAAACAGAAGAAAAACTCGACAAGGGAAAAGTAATTTTAAAGCACGAATTATTTTGACCGTTAGGGCTGTTTTGGTGTGCGTTCGATTGGCTTTATAATGGGATACGGTTGTAAAGGTTTAGTTCTAAATTAATCCGTGGTGTAATTTTGATGTTTCCGGTACACAAAATAGGTTTTAGTGCCAAAATCTATAGAAATCTGTTTATTCTCTCCCCCCCCAACGGCCCCCTGGGGCCTAATTGACTTTAGCAGAATAGAAGTTTGTCATTGTCTAACTCTAAGACAACCTTCGCTACCTAAGAGTAAACTACAGCCTTTACTGCCTGTAAAATTGTCATCCAGTACCTTGAGCCTTTCTCTCTTGATTGATACAGTCTGTTGCTTATGCACTTTAAGTATTAACAAAGATTTCGGAAAACGGGTTTTGAAGGGTCTCCTACTGAACAGCATCAAGGAAAAGCGCCAGAATTTTGTTCACAACGTTGTTCTTTTCGTGTTGTATCTATATTTACACCGTATGGATAGGCATACGAATTTGGGTTTATCGTTTCTTACCCTTATTGTCTTAATACTTCAAGAGTAAACAAATGGCTCAAAAGACCCTGCATTTAATGGACAAACTGGGATCAAGTCTTCTCGGAACGAAAACTGTAGGCGAAGAGCCGAGCGTTTTAAAAACCAAGTCTCTCGCTATGATGTTGGATAGACAGGTGCCATCCAAGATTGGCGGCAAAAAACTGGGTGATGGAGAGAGAGATGGAGGAGTTGCATTGCCTTCAGCAGACACGCTGTTTGGAGACAACGCTGGTAGTCTTCCTTCGGTTGATTCACAGGTAAAAAGCCTACCACAGCTAAAACAATTCAGTCCGTATACATACGTAGCCTCCCACGCAGACACTCTTAGGGCTTCGTCATGCCTTCCTCCCCACGAGTGTCTACTGAATCGAGCCTGAATTTACGTAGCCGGACCAATCACAACGGACGTTTAGATTCTGGAAGTGCACTTTAGACCCTGAGAAATTTTGCATACGGTCACTCCAAGAAGATGGGCTTTGTGTGTTGGGCATAAAATCGCTGACTTAAATTCTTATCAAAGAGAAGCTAAAGCGTAGAAATTCGTGCTTTGGCTTGGATGTTTGCGGCTCTTCACACAGAATCAGTTCGGTAGAATTCGTATGGTTCAGATATTTTGCTCGTTTCAAACCTATTTGTGCCGTTCGCTTGTGATTGATATCATATTTTAGTACATTTCTTTTCCCGGTATCCCAGGTATGAAGTACATGAAGTGAATTGAGGTTTGCTTTATTTTTCAAATCGTAGAAACACTGAGCACGAACGATCGGTTCGAAACACAAGAACATGAAATCAATATTTATAAACGACCATCGCCAAAAGCAGCCTGAAAATTCAAGCTTAAACGTACTGGTTCTTTTAAGCTTTGTTTTCGCAACTGTCCTAGTCGCGTTCAAATTGTGCTTGAATGTAACGTTATAATGGTTCTCGTGCAGTTCAAATCATAGTTAATAGACTGGAATGGTTATGAAAGCCGACAAATCAGGGGCACTCAACGTCAATTTTCGGAAAATATCTACTCGGAAGACGATTTTAGAGCTAGAATTTTCGGAACATTTGTTGTAAAATGTCTTGCTTGCCTGCCGCTCCTAGGATTTTTGAACATCTGAAAAATGGTATAATTGCCCATTTTTAACGGATTTTTACCTTAAAAAGGTCACCTAGTATTTTCGGGAGCCTATTTTCTGGCTGAAATTCTCGAAAAAGTAAGTAATAATTTTCGGATCACTGGACTTTCAGCTGGAAATCAGAACAGATGAAAAATGTTTAGGGGTTAAAAATATGCCTATATCTACCGCTATGTTTAAGTGGTTTTGAACTATATGTTTAAGTGGTTTTGAACTATATTCTCGTTGAACGGGGTAGTTTCTAAAGAAACTGTGGTCCTGCGTCGGTGGGGAAGTAGTATACAAAAATTGGGTTTTATCAACGGCGTTGATAATGTAAATTGGCCACGGTACAGAGATTCTAAAAGCTGACGTTTCGAGCGTTAGCCCTTCGTCAGAGCAAATCGAGGAATTATGGGTTACGTGTAGTTTTTATAGTAGGGTAGGAGCTACGCTATTGGTGGTAACATGGCAACGTGAAAAATAGGAATATATTAGTTAAATGAAAAGCGTTCGTTAATACCGTGAGGATTAAGGGTGCCGATTTGGAAGATGAATTTTTGTTCTAGATTCATGCGGCTTTCCGTCGTAACTAGATGTAGGGAAAGGCCGCAGATAGCCATGTGTCTTTTGGAGTGGTTAGGCAGATTAAAATGACGAGCGACTGGCTTAGATGCATCTTTGTCATTCTTCTCAACATCGCGAAGGTGTTCGCGGAATCGGTCACCTAGTCGTCTACCTGTCTCGCCAATGTATAATTTATTGCACAACGTACAGGTTATGCAATAAATGACATTTGCGGAGGTACATGTGAAACGATCGGTGATCTTAACAGATCGCTTAGGTCCCGATATCTTGCTAGTGTTAACAATGAAAAGACAAGTTTTGCATCGTGAGCGCGCGCATTTGAAAGTGCCGCGTTGCTCGTTAGTTTTGAGCGCGCTTCTAACTAAAAAGTTGTCAACGTTTTTGTCGCGTTTGAATGAAATAAGTGGAGGTTGCGAAAAGATTCTACCAGTCTCGGGATCATTTTGGAGTAATTATGATGCTTTTGACTGCGTGATTATGAGGATGGAAAGTGAGGGTGAATGGAATTCTGTCATTCTTATCTTTTAGTGATGACTGTCGATCAAATTATTGGGCGCGATGATGGCCCGCTTTGATCACAGAGACAGGATAGCCACGTTTTTCGAAGAACTGGCACATCTCCTCTGATTTGCTGGAAAAATCGGAGTCATCACTACATAGACGTCGAAGTCTAAGAAATTGAGAATAAGGAATGGAGTTCTTGACATGTGATGGATGTGATGATGAATACAACAAAGAACTGTGAGAATCTGTAGGTTTGTAGTGCACACTGGTACATAGCACGTTGCCAGTAATAGAGACTTTGATATCTAGAAAAGGCAATGAAGTTTCCGAAATTTCCCAGGTATATTTAAGAGCCGGATGAAAAGAATTGACGGAGGTTATAAAATGATCGAGTTCTTCTCTGCTGGATGAAATAGCGCCGATACAATCGTCGATGTAGCGGCCGTAGAGTTCAGGTTTGGGGCCGTTGTACTGATTAAAAAATTGGTGTTCAACATATCCTACAAAAAGATTGGCATAGCTGCAATTGGCGACAAAATTAGTTGAGACAGTTGCTAACAGAGCAAACTGGCAACGACACATTCATTGTTTGCAAAGAAAACTTGTCCAGAAAGTACGTTTCCGGGATACCCCTCCCTCCCCCACCCTAATCAATGTTGTACCGCTGTCGAAAAGGCTCGTAGAAAACAGAAAAACACAACATTGTCCCGGGGTGAGGGGGAGGGGGCCATTTGCGCCGCCGAGCTTGCAATCGACTCTAAAGGATTTTGACGCCGATTGTAGGTCCCATTCTTGTACCCATCGCTACACCATTAATTTGTTTGTAATAGTTGCCGGCGAATGAAAAACAATTAAGCGTTAAAACTAGTTCGGCAACGCGGAGCAGCGTTTCCGAGCTTGGTTCTTTGACAGTGCGTTGATCGAAAAAGTGTTTAAGTGCTTGAAGACCTTCGCTATTGGGAATGACTGTGTACAGAGATGTAATGTCCATGGTGAAAATAAGTTTGTCTTGGCCGGAGAAATTGAAATCGCGGATAATTTTTAGTGCGAGGTATCCGAAAGTTGCCGCAAAGCTTCTTTTTGGTAAAGGTCGGACCGCCAAACAACTACCGCGCCGCCTTTGTCGGCCGATTTGACAACTATGTCACTGCGTTTACTTAGATTTTTAAAGCGCCGCCCACTCTTCCGAGGAAAGGTTGGAAAATTTAGTGTTACGATTGAAATTTAGTGTTACGATGGAGATCTCACTTCCAAAAATCAAAAACTCAAAGACACCATTCAGAATTTCATAGTTAATCAAGAATTACCGGACACTGCCGCTAACCTCATCATCAACACCCCCAGAACTTCGTGCATTTACTTCTTGCCTAAAATTCACAAACCTAACAACCCAGGTCGCCCTATCGTTTCTGCCTGTAGTTGCCCCACCGAACTCATTTCTAGCTACTTAGACAGAATTATGACGCCGATCGTCAAATCTTTGCCATCATACATTAAAGACAGTACACACGCACTAAAAATTATCCGCGATTTCAATTTCTCCGGCCAAGACAAGCTTATTTTCACCATGGACATTACATCTCTGTACACAGTCATTCCCAATAGCGAAGGTCTTCAAGCACTTAAACACTTTTTCGATCAACGCACTGTCAAAGAACCAAGCTCGGAAACGCTCCTCTGCCTTGCCGAACTAGTTCTAACGCTTAATTGTTTTTCATTCGCCGGCAACTATTACAAACAAATTAATGGTGTAGCGATGGGAACAAGAATGGGACCTAGCTATGCCAATCTTTTTGTAGGATATGTTGAACACCAATTTTTTAATCAGTACAACGGCCCCAAACCTGAACTCTACGGCCGCTACATCGACGATTGTATCGGCGCTATTTCATCCAGCAGAGAAGAACTCGATCATTTTATAACCTCCGTCAATTCTTTTCATCCGGCTCTTAAATATACCTGGGAAATTTCGGAAACTTCATTGCCTTTTCTAGATATCAAAGTCTCTATTACTGGCAACGTGCTATGTACCAGTGTACACTACAAACCTACAGATTCTCACAGTTCTTTGTTGTATTCATCATCACATCCATCACATGTCAAGAACTCCATTCCTTATTCTCAATTTCTTAGACTTCGACGTCTATGTAGTGATGACTCCGATTTTTCCAGCAAATCAGAGGAGATGTGCCAGTTCTTCGAAAAACGTTGCTATCCTCTCTCTGTGGTCAAAGCGGGCCATCATCGCGCCCAATAATTTGATCGACAGTCATCACTAAAAGATAAGAATGACAGAATTCCATTCACCCTCACTTTCCATCCTCATAATCACGCAGTCAAAAGCATCATAATTACTCCAAAATGATCCCGAGACTGGTAGAATCTTTTCGCAACCTCCACTTATTTCATTCAAACGCGACAAAAACGTTGACAACTTTTTAGTTAGAAGCGCGCTCAAAACTAACGAGCAACGCGGCACTTTCAAATGCGCGCGCTCACGATGCAAAACTTGTCTTTTCATTGTTAACACTAGCAAGATATCGGGACCTAAGCGATCTGTTAAGATCACCGATCGTTTCACATGTACCTCCGCAAATGTCATTTATTGCATAACCTGTACGTTGTGCAATAAATTATACATTGGCGAGACAGGTAGACGACTAGGTGACCGATTCCGCGAACACCTTCGCGATGTTGAGAAGAATGACAAAGATGCATCTAAGCCAGTCGCTCGTCATTTTAATCTGCCTAACCACTCCAAAAGACACATGGCTATCTGCGGCCTTTCCCTACATCTAGTTACGACGGAAAGCCGCATGAATCTAGAACAAAAATTCATCTTCCAAATCGGCACCCTTAATCCTCACGGTATTAACGAACGCTTTTCATTTAACTAATATATTCCTATTTTTCACGTTGCCATGTTACCACCAATAGCGTAGCTCCTACCCTACTATAAAAACTACACGTAACCCATAATTCCTCGATTTGCTCTGACGAAGGGCTAACGCTCGAAACGTCAGCTTTTAGAATCTCTGTACCGTGGCCAATTTACATTATCAACTCCGTTGATAAAACCAAATTTTTATATTCTCGTTGGCTGCCCCTGACAATTTTTTGCTGTTCTAGGTTTTTGTTCTCTTTTTTGGCCTTGACCGTGCACAAAACATAACAGTTGTTTACTCCGTACTAAGGAACTAACCAATAGAAACGTTGGTTACGTAATTCATGCATAGTGTATGAGCGCAAAACAAAAGATTGTGCACGGTCATGGACTTTCCAACCTAAATCTTGGCATCTTTGCTTGCTCTATTGATGTTTGCCGAGCTTCAAAGCCAGTCCCCTCTATTAACTATGTTCAAATACACTCGCAATACCTTCATATTTTTATGCGTATTTATATATTTCCACGGCTCTTTCAATTATAGATGAAACGACACTATATCCTTGCTAAACACTCGCATTTTGACTCGCGAGAGTGCAAATGCGTAACCCAATGAGGAAACTAAATTTATGTTCTTGAGGAATATTTTGAAAGGGCTTCGTTCCTTTCATGATTTATCCAGAGAAGACAATGATACATTGACGCTCCCAGGGGAGCTATCTGCACAGCGCCGGTTGGTCGTTATTTAACCCGCACGTGATTTCCGGATGAAAGTTATCTAAGGCCCTGTTTTCAAGCACGTAGGGTAACCCTACTACTAGGGTTACCCTAGCAGGAGGGTTAAAGATAGCCCGGGTTTTCCAGCAAAATTTCACAGGTAGGGTTACCCTACCATCCGGGACAACTTTGCGTGCTTGGTAACCGCCAGCATCGCAAACACAATGAAAATCGCTAAAAAGTTGTCCCGGGTAGGCCAGTTGTCCCTAGCAGAGCGTTCACAAGGCAGCTACGGTTACCCTAGAACTAGGGTAACCCTAGCACTCAGATAGGGTTACCCTAGCGCCAGGGTAACCCTAGCTGCCTTGTAAACACGTCGATTAAAAAAAGAAGAAATGTATGAGTGCAGGGTAACCGTCTTGCTAGGGTAACCCTTGCACTAGGGTAACCCTACCTGCTTGTAAACAGGGCCTAAGAAAGGGAAAAGAATGTGTGGCTCGTTTCAGCAGACACTTGTGGGAGAGGAACGCGTGACGAAGCCATATGTGTGTCTGCGTGGGAGGCTATCACATACGGGGCAAAATTAGTGAATTTGGTAATCAAGAGGGTATGATTACTTGCTCCTGATTGGCTTACAGTTGCTAAGCCAAATCAATTTAATCGAGGTTACAAGAGAATAATTAACAAAATGCGTTTTAAGCGCCATTTCTGTTGACAGCAACGATTTATTAGAAATTAGAATTTAACCGAACGAAAGGGTGTTTGCTGTAATTTTAAAGACTGAAGTGTTTATTGAACTGCATGATTGGTTAGCTAACTTGATTGTCATTTGACGCGGCATTGAACTGGCTGGCTATAAATGGAATTGTGCAATTAAGAATTTAATTTCACATATATTGTCAAATATTTCCAAATTGCCCTTGTCGCTTCGTGAAAATCCATTTAAGAATCGTTTTTAGTATTTCCTTGTAATTTTTAGCTTTTTGTGTCATAACTCCACCGGTTTCACGTCCGAGTTTAATAATCTGCTTATAGATGCTGGCATTTAAAGACAATCCTTACACATGGGACGCAAGCTCCAAAGGCATTAAGTCTTCAGTTATAGACTTTTCTCTTAAGGCTGCAAATGGAAGCTCACTTGAAGTTTCTGGACTATCAAAACCAGTGGAATTGTTTATACCTCAGAACGAAGAAAGCGGAGAGAAAGAAAATACTTCGATGCCTGTATTTTTTGTGAAGCCAAGCGACGGATCAAACAACATGAGGTGGCAATTTCTCTTGTTTTACGTATCAGTTGTTTGTTTATGCTTCACTAAATTGAACGCTTTTTTTGTACAGGGGCCATTTCCGAGCTTCCTTTTATTTCTTTGGTATTTAACTTTGTGCAAATTTTACTACGCAGGTAACGCGACTGTAATATGTCACGCATTCAGGCATTAGTTAAGGTCTCATGGCGCAAAAAGGCAAACGCAAAGAGATGGACGAGGGGAGTGGGTATGTGGTCGGGAGTGGGGGAGGGGTGGGTAATCACTCCTTGGAAGCAAGGCAAGCTTTTTTTAGCGCCCGCAAAAACTCGTGCCGCTGGTTCAGATAGCACCATTTTGAAAATGGCTGCAAATTGTGCAGGTTCTGCTTCACAGATATAAAATACATATATAAAAAATGAAAACAGCAGGTACCCGCGTAGCATTGAGTTCGTGGTAGAAGTTTTTCGAAGAATAGAGACTAGCTGTGCACTCTGGGCAAATAGTCTCAGCTCTTAAAAGGACGTCGATTAATTGTTCAAGTCGAAAAGGAACATAACCACTTTCGAAACCATTTTCTTCCTGGCGTAATAATTCAGTAAGAATTCTCCTTAAATATTGAGCCAAGACATTGTGAGTGGAAGAAGAAGGTATCGACCGGTCGAACACCATCTCTCAAGAAAGATACATTCTTTCAACGAAGGCTCTTGGTTCGACTTTGGCGCATACCCTGGTCCTTCGACCGCGGATTATATCACGTTGTGATTATTTGCGTGATACCTTTTCGCATTATGCCTATTTGCGGTACACCTTTTCGCGTTATGCCTATTTGCGTCATCCCTTTTGCGTCATGCCTATTCGCGCTATACCTTTTTGCGTTATGCACTTTCGCGTTATGTCTTTTTGCGTTATGTCTATTTGCGTTATACCTTTTCGCGTTATACCTATTTGCGTGATGACTTCTACCAGTGTATCTTTCTGTATTTTGATACCTGAAACGGGTGTTCGCCCTTCAGCTTCGGATCGATGCATTCACGATTTGGACTAACAATATTTTGTCATAGATATACCTCTATAACAAACAGTTAACACAAATTGACCAGTTACAGTGAAACTACAGGTAACTTCGGAAAATGGCGAAAGATTACCAGAAAGATAAATATGTAATTTAACTTGAAGTTATTTGTTGTAAAAACTGTTATTATTAATGTTACTAAATTTGCAAATGCAAACAACGAAGCCCTATTAGGGGTTATCAGCTCTGCGCTGAGCACCATAGTTAAGAAAATATGATAACTCATCGATGCGACAAATTTTGGTTTTATAGCCATGACATCATCGACCGTCCGTACGTACGTACGTCCGTACATCCATCCCCCCATGTATGGCAATGTGACCAGTATCATGCTAGTTTACAACATACATCTTTGATGTAGGACATCCATATTTTGATCAATTGACAGCTGTTAAAACAAGGTATCCGCTGACCAGTATCACGTGGCCATACCGCGAGCTCAAGCTTAGAGGTCACTGAGGTCAGCTGTTTTTTGAAGTTGACCGCTGATCAGGTACTGGTTTTCGATTGGATTGCAGGCTCAACCCAGGTTAACTCACCTAAACATAAGCGAGTATACAAAAATTTGGCTTATCAACGGAGTTGATAATGTAAATTGACCACCGCACAGAGATTCTAAAAGCTGACGTTTCGAGCGTTAGCCCTTCGTCAGAGCGAATCGCAAACTTTAGAAACTACCCCTTTAAACATAAGCGAGGCTTTATTTTTCGCGCGCTTTCTGTGGCTCGACGCGGCTACACGACCATACTGAGTCAACTATAGTTCTTACACAGTCAACGCTTTTCGTGTTCAGGTGGAAAAAGGTTTGAAAAATGTTTTCTTTCTGCATTTTTTTCTGATTTCAATGCAGTTTGACATGTCATGATAGCTGTAGTCCAAACTGGCGGCTACGCAGTTATTTAGAAGCTCTGATAAGGTTATATGATGCCTGGAGGATCAATGACTAGAATAGAAACGAAAGGAGAGCGAAAGAGAACCACAACGACAAAACAGAATACCAGCAATAGCTCATACTTGGTGGAAGAAGTTACTCCACAAATTCTTTCCTTGGGCACTATTTTTACGGATAGCTTATTTAAAGTGGATGCGTATTTAAAAAAAAAAAAACTGGTTTTATCGGTTTTTCCTTTGTTCAGGAATGAAAATATAATTTTTATTGTCAACTGGAATTAAATAACAATTATCTGTACTCTTTTGGACATAAAGAAAAAGTTGATTTGTTTGTTTGTTTTGCTCTAAAATGCGAGCGAACAAGTGCTTTTTTAATCAGTTTACTTAACTGGTTTTGTTTTGCCTCGACGGTGACAATAAAATTTTGCCCTTATCTTATAAATACGCAATGGCAATGAGTTCTCGTAAAATTAGGGGAAAAAATCACTAGCTTGTGTTTTCAGAAGTTTGTTTAAGGCGGATCATTGCCGTATTTGCCGATTCTTGTTCCAAGCCAAGCTGGCGTGTTTCAATGAAATCATGAAATCAAAATGTGAATGATCTCGTTTTCAGAGATAAAGTGGAATAAACTTCATCAGTAAAACTCTTTTTTTGACCTTAAACTGAAAAGTTTATATTATCATGGTTGCTAATTTTAGCTGATTCCAATTCGCTGGGTATTGACAGTTGACTCTGAAATGGCTTTTTTCCTTTTCCATTCACTCGCTGAGGGTATGCTTGTTTTCTTTTAAAAATCACGCTGGTCAACAACAATTCATTGCCAAACTGGTGAATCCCAAAGTAAATTTCACTCGAAAAACGATATCGCACTCATTGTTTTGTGATTCACGCGATATCGGTTTTTTGCGGAAAATTTACCATGGAATTTACTAGCTAGGCAATGAATTTTTCAACAGAAGAAAGGAAAGAAAATGATTGAATTATTAAAGCAGCAACCGGACTTCATTCAAATCCCGCAATTTTACCACAGTTCAACGACTTATCATCCTATATTTCTGGCGAAGTCCAGTTCCGTAATGCTGGTTTAGTTCCTTGAAAACTGTTTATATCTGCCGTGGCGAAGAAAAAAAGACACCTGTTCCTTGAAAAATGTTTAAATCTTCCGTGGTGAAGACAAAAAGACACTTGTTCCTTGAAAACTGTTTAAATCTACGTAGCGAAGTCAAAAGACTTGTTTCTTGGAAACGGGTTAAATCTGCCGTGGTGAAAACAAGAAGACAACATTTGTACTCCATTTCTTTCAATGCTCAAAAATCTAATAAAAATCCCGATAAAACACCTAAGAATATAACTTTACAAAAAAAATTGTCAATTAAAAAGCGTAAACGTGTTGCCATTGTGGGTCGCTTCCTTCTTGTGTGGTTTTTTTCCAGACTTGACGCGAATTAAGCCACTATCAGTTCCTCGGTTGTCAACGGTTATTTTGTATATAATTTGCGTCCAATCTGAAAAAAAAAAAAAAACAGTGTCAGTTGTTCCCGTAAAATCTGGTCCTTAAATGATCCACGTGACATTTTAATTTTATTTTTATTCAATTAAACAAATTTATTTTAGCA
>NC_090880.1:7343321-7345821 GCF_036669935.1 Montipora foliosa
ACAAATTCAGCGTGCTCCAGCGCTGATCTATTGTTCTTAAAAGTGGCAGGTTCCGGAAAAGCAAAGAAGGTAACTTATATCTCTCTTCAATGACGCTCAAAATAAATAGAGATGCACCGATGCCTCTCCAGAAGTGCACATTGTTACGCAAATTTCCTTTAACCTGAACCTCAAGCTTGTTACTATCGTCAAATTCGCACAGGTCACTATCGTTTAGTACCTGAACTATGTCCTCCTAGCCCTCAGAAGAGGATTCACTGTCTAGGATTTGATCTGGTGTGGCATTAGTAGGTGAACCCAGGCACGTTGGCCATGCTGGCATTACGTGATCCGCTTCCATCTTGGCAGAACCATGCATAACGGCAATCCCTTGCCCAGTGGCCGAGCCTGTGGCATCGGAAGCACCTGCACTGATCGAGGTTAGACTCTCCACGACCTGAAACGGAGACAAAGCAGTATCAGAAAATTAGGGACAAATAACTCGGGTGAGAGGGTGGGAGGGTGGGAGGGCGAGTGGCACGCATACAAGGAGGAACTGTCACTGTTCTATATAGTAAATCGCTACAAGAAAGACCGAAGTGCTGGGTCGCTATAGCGAGGATGAAAAGTGGCGCGAACTGTGTTCTGCTCAAACTGCTTTTGGTTTCCCTTGAATCGGAGTCGCCGACTTGCTTGTCTGTCTCTGATTTATCCTCGATCTGTTTGGTTTTTTCTTCAAGTTTGACCTCAAAGTAGCTTTTGAACATATTGAACAGATCTTGCACAAGCGACCACTCTGCCGTGCACGACTGCGTTTAGTTTGACCTTCCGGAGGATTCCGCGATCGCTGGGTCAAGATTAAACTCAGATTGGTTGGTACCAGCAACTGGCCGATCGCCTAGATAATCCTTCTCGGCCGAGCAACTGTCGCTGTTCTCCATAATAAACTGCTACAAAAAGGGGAATGAAGTGCTGGGTCGCTAGCGTGAATGAAAAGTGGCCCGAACAACCAACCTTAAAAAATCCTTGCATATACAATAGAAACTCCAACGTGTAAACAGGCGTTAATAACCTTGCAATACAGTTTCCCAAGGGGTTGCAGTGCACAAAGAAAGATATCAACCATATGAAAATCTATTTTTTTCCTAGTGAGGCTACTATACCAGTTTCTAATTTGCCTCATCATATTCCCATGTATTTTCTCAAGTCCACAGAGTACTCCTATTTTCTATTTTGCAACAAAAGATAAAATAAGAATGTTGATCCTTGAGAAACCACGTTTTTGAAGCTGTTAAAAACACTAGCGGGAAGTGTTTTATGCAGTCTAAAACCCTCGGTTAAACGTTTGTTTTGAGAGCCGATAAAACACTGCTGCTCGTTTTTTGAGTATTACTTCCAAAACGCCAAAGTAAAAAACTAGTCTGTTATAATATCCTTGAAGGTGGTTGTTAACAAAGTATTGTTTGAGTTTTTTTGAATTTTATGTATCTAAACAGTTTCTTTTCTTTACTAGATATCATCAAGCGGTGATACCATCACACAGCGCATTGGTGTTCTTTGAAGTAAAACCCGAACAGGGAAAGTCGTTGGAGGTGTACGTGAATTACAAAACTCGCCCCACGGTAGAACAATATGTCTTCAGTGCAATTACGCCTAACATCGATTATTGCAACGAAACAGAAAGTGGCTTAAACTGTAGTTCGGAAGCTTACGTGATTGTTGTAAGCAGCGCTGTTACTGGTCATGTTGGGTTGCATTATATAGGCATAAGGTATCCTGGACCTGAAGACGATAACTCAAGTTCCCCAGGGCAAACTGCACAGCCAGAGGCACGGCGCGTAAAGAGGGGCTGCGAAATTCATGGCGGCAGGCAAAAGCGGGCTTGCGTTGGTGTCAAAGATCCCCCAACTACACCTCCTCCAACACCTAAGATCATTATTCCTCAGTATGAAGCGAGTACTGACGTGAACTACACGATATCTGCGACTGTGACAAACTGTTTGTATTGGTCCGAGACGAGGCAAGTTTGG
Organism: Montipora foliosa; assembly: GCF_036669935.1. Classification (NCBI taxonomy): domain Eukaryota; kingdom Metazoa; phylum Cnidaria; class Anthozoa; order Scleractinia; family Acroporidae; genus Montipora; species Montipora foliosa. Next base: position 7,345,331 of record NC_090880.1, read on the forward strand.
ACAGACGATGGCTGTAAGGTATGTATATTCTGTTCTATTACACTCTACTTTGTTCATGGTATGTTTGTTGATGGTTTAAGATTTAGCTTTATGGACGTACGAGAGGGTGAGCGGAGAGAACGCATTTACCATAAATTGGCCTCTTCCGGTGATAATTTTTTTAAAGCTAAATTTAGCCCGTGGTCATGATGCGCGGCTATGTTAGAAAAGACACCTCATTGGTTAGTTTTAATTGTGTCATTTAAGTTCGAAACCAAAATAAACTTTCACAGAATGAGGCATGGGGATGTGTTCTCTCCCCTCATTCTCTCTTGATGGACGTCATTTCCGGTACGGCGGCCATCTCGGATTTGATTGTTCAGAACGATGTTTTGTGAAATCCCCGAGGAGCTAATGCGTACATACTGCAGGTAGAAATTGTCTTGGCCTCGACATTTCCAAACATGATTAATTTCCAAACTGTCTTTCTTTCCAAAAATCAAAGGAAAGCC
>NC_090880.1:7350821-7373321 GCF_036669935.1 Montipora foliosa
TTGTTTGCCACTTTGATAACGAACGCCATGTTTTATCAATTCGACAAAGCGCCAACAGACACATTTCAGATCGGGCCGATCAAGTTAAGCTGGACACAAATTAAAATTGGAATCCAAAGCAGCATTATTGCAATTCCAGTGAATGTCTTGGTGGTGACAATCTTTAAAAACATCAAATACCCCCTTCCAGAGGAAGCTCGATTCGCCAACCAGAAGGTGCCTGGATGTCTTCCGCATTTTTTCGTGTACGTAGGATGGGTGATATGTATTCTGGCTTCATTGGCATCTGCCCTTTTCACAGTCTTCTACAGTATGATGTGGGGAGCGGAGACATCAAACCAGTGGCTCACTTCAATCATGGTGTCGTTTTTCCAAGATGTCATAATAACGCAGCCTATCAAAGTTATCTTGATTGCTTCGCTACTGTCACTTCTGATCAAGAAGCCACCGGAGCAGGACTCCGTGATCGGATCATCGATATCCAGAAATGGTGGAACGAACAGCCAGGTGGCGCCACCAGAAGGAGAGGCACTCAAAAGAGCGCGTGAATTTCAGAGTAAGGTGCTAGAAATGTTCAGGACCATAATCGAGATGGTATTCTTCTTCATGTTCATTGCCTTTCTCATGGTAGTGTGCTATGGAAACAGGAAGCCTACCAGGTTTGCCCTGACTTCAGAGCTAGAAAATATCTTCTCTGGATTTGAAAAGGTAATTTATTCTTCCCTTAATTGAGTGTTTGATCTATTTATCGCAGACACTTCAAGAGACTTGGAATTTTCTTCAAAAAAGATTTAAATAATCTAGCTTTTTAAAATTTCAAGTGATAGCTTGAATTGGCTCGTTGGTAGATATCACAGAATTTCATTAGTGTCAAGCCTGTTGAGTAGGCAAGGTTCAGGTAGTTCTGAAGCGCGCTCGAACAACATCCTCTTTTCAGTGATTTTACATTTAGTAAAAAGAGCATTCGTCTTGTAGATACACTTCTATTTACAAACGTTTATGACTCAGAGGTCTCGACATGCGATGGAAAGAGGCCCATGAGGCCCATCACCTTACGGTAAAATGTCTATTCGTAGAAAGGCTACTGCTAGGTTTTTGCGGGAAGAAATCGTAGCGGCATTGCATTCAGCGCACGATTTTGCATTTAGCACGTGCAATCCCTCGTGCCGCCACTTGGTTACAGACCAATCAGAAGCGTTGTGGTCATCAGGGCCAATCGGATTGGCCATAATTTGGCGGGACCTGTATCTTAAATTTAGATGATACCGTAAACTGATGGGCCTAGGCCAAATGAGAGAGATCAACACTCTTTTACGGACTTCTGCTATTTATAATCACATGGTCCTATGGCTGTTGATTCTTCGAATTCTTTTTCCTAAAAAGGTTAATAGTCCACCCATGTTCTGGAAATGGACCAGAAAAGTCTTAGTTCCAGGTCTGTACCGCGTCCGCTGGTACAATGGCGATCCTTTTGAATACAAGGAAGGTTTTCTTAGCAACAGAGAGGCCTTCATGGTGGGAATGCCTCGTTTGCGACAGTCTCGCATCAGACCAGGTAAAAGGAATATATTCTAAGCGAAAGTGCTCATCGCGATTTGTGAAGCATCTCGAGCAGATGCAGAGAAGATTGGAAAAGAAAAAAACAGGTTCAAACGGGACTCGAACTCATGACCGTGCGATTGCACTGCACTTTCTTTACCTTCTAAGCTATCAAACCATCTGGAAGATGGTCTCTTGCAAGTTCGTATTATATCCCGTAATAGGTGAATGTGAAAATTAACATGAATTTGCCTCCACGTACAAAGGAGTGATGTGTTTCAACTTTCTCAAACATTTGGTCTCTCTTAGTTAAGAACCTTTAAACAAAAACAGTCCAAGGTGAATGAGGTAGCATTTTATTTTCATTTAGGATTTGAACCGATAAAAATAACGCTTTATTGATGTTCGGAGAAAATCGATGTTGATTGATTAAACTTGTTTACAAACATATGGTTCTGCCTGAATTTTTTCGTTACTATTTTATAACAGAAATAAAAAGGCTTGTTCCTCGAGCATTTTTGAGTCATATTAAGCACTTGGGAATTTTAAGAACACTCGAGAAGTACGAGTAGCACTTGCTTACGGTTCGTGCTTCTCTAGCACTTCTCTCGTGTGCTTAAAAAAAATATTCCAAGTGCTTATATAATTCAACAAAGCATTATTAGTTTATTAGAAGACTTGGTTGTTTGGCTTGGAACGAAGGTATTCAGTGACCGCGGTCTTCCTTTTTTGTATCTCAACAACGGTAATTTGAGAAATATCTGAAACTTCATTTACACGTAACGTTACCTCTCAGTTTTGTCCATAATATGCATCCACACAATTTTGACAGGCAGCGAGAGCTAGTTTGTCGTGTTAGCATTCAAAACTGTTTATGGAATCTATTTGCAATGAAACTTTCGGAACTGTACCAAGTTATTTAATTTCACACAGTACCTTTGATGTTTTTTTTCTTCAGACGAGAAATGTGCGATGGAAGTCCGACATCCAGATCTGGCTCACCAGTTCCATCGTTGCTTGTCAACCTATGCCGACAAGCTTGCCTACTCAACTTCTTACAACCAGCCAGGGTGGATTCCACAAGATAATTCCACTGAACTTCTCTCTTTGTTTGAGCTGCAAAACTTGTGTCCGAAACCATGGCGTTATCAAACCGCGGAAAATCTGAGCACGCTTTCCATGCAGGGTTTACAAAGTGCATATGGCGGTGGTGGTTTCGTTGCCGATCTTGGCTACAACACGCGGTCCGCCCTTAGGGTGTTAGACAACCTTGAGGAAAACAAGTGGATAAATGATTTCACAGCGGCAGTATTTGTTGAATTTACAATTCATCAGCCTGCAACTGCCTTGTTTAGCGTCGTGAAGTACCTATTTGAACGCTTACCGACAGGTGGTTACAATACGGTGGCAAAAGTAACCACCTTAACTTTGTACGCATCGCCTGATTCTAACTTTAAATCATTTTATCAACTCTGTCAGCTACTTCTTATGCTGATTATCTTGTTTTTCCTTTTTACTGAGATTGGGAAGGTTTATCGGCAAAAATGTGCCTATTTTACACAGTTTTGGAACTGGATGGAACTTTTCCAGATATGTGGAGCTATTGCAGCAATTGTAATGTTCTTCTTTAAGGAAATGTACACGAGCCTATTTGTGAAGCGGGTGCAATCTAATCCATTTGAAACATCCAGTACGGATTATATTGTTCTGTGGTCCGACCTTGAAATTTACCTTTTGGCTTTTGTCATTTTTATCGTAACAATGAAATTTCTCAGATTGATTCGGTTTAATCGACACATCTGTCAAATGACTGCTACCATACAGAAATCCATTGATCACCTCTTATCATTTTTCTTGGTCTTTGTGGGAATTATTCTAGCTTACACTCAGCTCGGGGTTCTCGTATTTGGTGCAAATGTACCAGCGTATTCTTCGTTCTTCCAAGCTATGCGTGCCGTATGTCAGATGATTCTGGGAGGCGAAACTCATTTCCACGAACTTAAAGACACCAGCAGAATTGTCGGACCTCTGTATGTGTTCTGTTATATGCTTAGCATGTCCATGATCATGTTAAACATGTTCCTTGCAATACTGAATGACTCTTATGAAGAGGTTAAAGACGTCCAAGGCGATACCTTTGCGGACGCAGAACTTGGGGAATTCATGAAGACCTACATAACAAAAAGAGCCGGTTATCTTGCTCAGGACTTGGTCAGTTTTTTCAAGAAAATGCTGAGTATGGCAAAGTTAAAAAGAAACCCCAAAATGAACGACAATAAATCGTATGTGAAGGTCCCCACTAGTGAAACAGACATATTTTCTCATGACATAGCTGACGAAGTTTCTGAGACATGTGATGAAATACCACCGATTGCTACGATCGCTTCCATGGAAGACTTAACTGACAGCGACGATGAGGCGGTGACTGCAAGCTTGGAAGACGTAAGGCGCAGTTTATCCAATATAAGCGCAGAACTGCGTTCTTCATTTTCAGTTCTAGATGAGCATCCGCCTCCTTCTTGCGACCAAGGTATCAATGATATCAACAGGGATATGAAATGTTCTTGTGAGGAAACGGTTCTAGATCCCGGCAGTTATGGATACAATCGTTATTCTTCTTTTAGAGACATATGGGAAAGACGAGAGGATCCAAGCGGTCGTTTCCATAGGCCAACGAAATTAATCAAAGCTCAACCATTGCTAAGCGATCTCTCAACCGATCATCTCAACGTGATAAACTTTGCTATAAGTGCCAATCAGGATAATAACGATAGATTTTTCCCGACCATTTGGGAAAGAAGAGGGGACCCCGATGATCGATTTCGAACGCGAAAATCTTCAAAGGTGGAGCCTCTTCTTAGTGACTCTTTACGGGATCATTTCAATGAAACCGATCTGGAAGGAGGGGAACAGATAGGAACGTTTGCAAGAATTCGACTGGAAGAGGAGTGCACGCCTGATTTGATGTCTACAAGTACAATAAACAGTACCTTAGGAGATGATCTTCCGGAGAGTTTGGTGTAAAAACCTCGTCCGGAATGGGCAGGCACCTTGGGACTGGCATCGCCCTGTGTTCAAAGATTTGTTACAGCGGGAAACGTCAAGCCGAATTACTACCAATTTAGTAAAAGAGATGCGAACTCGAAATACGAAACGAACACTGTATGTGGCTGCCACAATTTACTGTAACGTTCTATTTTGACTATGGAATCATATAGAACTTTCCGTTTATATATTCAAGAACAATGTTAGACATGGCTGTCATGGCTGTCATGATAGTATGATAGTGAATGAATAAGAAATGCTCATTGATATCAACGGCGGATCTGGAGGATATGAACTATAAGAAAACAGGCGAGTCTACCCATGTAGCAAATGCCAACTTTGTGTAATACCTTTGAGATAACTGATATGACTGCTCAAATGTCATTAGCGCTAGAAATATAAAGCTTACAACGTGAAGGAAAACTATAATGAACAAATCCTGATAAAGACTGCTGTAAATAAAGGATAGAAAATTAATAACTTTATTTTGCCAAGTATCATAAACAAGTTATAAAGATATAACCCAATCTTCTGGAATAAGATGTGACTGAAGTGTATCGAGGAATCACTTCATCGTCCGTGTCTTGATAAATTAGGGACAGTTACGAACTAGAAACTCCGGATACCAAAATATTAACCAAATAACACTATATCAGTAGAGTACGTAGTGGTAGTCAGGAGCTATCATTGTAGGGTAATGGTTTGACACTGACTATTACTGACTATTTTTGATGCTTCGTTCAAGACGTTTTGGCTGGTGCTTCAGCCTTCATCAGTTGAAAAGCACCAGCTGAAACGACTCGAACGAACGTAAAAAAATAGTCAGTATCAAACTATTATCTTACAACATTATATAAATGATATCACTTGTCGAGTTGGAAAAAAGGAAGAAAGCGTTTATGTTACGATGACCTGTATGCAGTTGTTGGACGTTTCCTTAGAGTAGGATAAAGATAAAGGATGAATTTAATTTCTTAAAATATATTGGGGGAGAACTCACAGCCGTCTGTGATAAAGTGAATTTTATTAAGTTGCAGACGGTTAAATAGCTTGTTAAGAAGTGTCTACTTCCTCCTGTGAGTCTACAAATCAGTCACGTGGCATGGTCAAAAAGACACGAAATAAGAAGTTCATGGTAGATCCTCGCATTTATGTGGATAATTTAAGAAATTGCCTCTTATAGACTGCTGAAAAATTTAGGCGGCTTTAACGGCTTTCGAACCCATGACCACCTCTGCGATGCCGGTGTAATGGAGGTAGAAGTGATCTTCACACTGTCTTTCATTCAGCAGTCCAGTCACGGGAACACATGAGCCCAACAAATTTGCCTGCTCCCAACTGACTGGTTTCATAGCTGAAACGGTAGAGAGCTGTGTTTCGTGGACAACCCGCACTTAAAACGTACATTTCTTTCATTCAGATTATAATACTATCCCTGGGGTATAGACATTTGCGACTACGATGAAAAAAAAAAAAAAAAAAAACTCAACTGGACTATTACCGTGGTATGCATGATATGCATCCCACGTAATTAAGCTACTCAACAATTTTGGTGCTGAGTTGTTATCAGGCGTGCAGGCTTAATTTATACCTAGATAAGGCCTTTTATATTCCTGCACAGGAAACTGGATGTCTGACTATCGCCGCCTATTATAAGGTCAGCATGACTAGTAGCGAAGTTGTCTATCAGCCTTTTATCTCATTTTTCCTTCCTCTATGGACACAAGTCGTTGGTATGGCTGTAAATGCTGTTTCATATGAGCGACTATTGAGACAGGTTATTCGCCGCAATTCTATCTCTTTCTTCCTTTTTTTTTTTTAATTCCGAGGAGGTGTAACAGTTTAGAATCAATCCACAGACAATTCAGGAGACGAAGGAAGATAGTCAGATACGGCTGATGAAAACACTGCATGCACTATTTTAACAAAGAATACAAATATGCGTCAGAATTATTAGGGATGGAAGCCACCTGCCAAGGAATATTCATAGAGGTCACAATTAGAGGCCGGCTTTCACTAACAACTCAAACATAGACACAAGCAACATGCGCAAACTCAAAAGCGCGCTAAAAAAATTAAGTCGCCTGCGTTCGTTGCTTGGGCTTATGCTTGCATCAAGAGTTAAAATCTGCCCTAGTCCCACTCCATTCCGCTTCTATTTGACTGCTAACGACAAAGTAAGGTTTTCACTAAATGTCAAAGCCCAAAACAAAGCTTATGAGCATACGGGTTGTATTGATAAGTAACAATTACTCTGAAACTGTCGCAATATTTGTATGGGTATGTAGTTTACCCGCTTGATAAGAATCCCGTATGATACAATCGGAACGATTGCTCTTCGAACTCGGGCCACGCGCCCCGGTAGCGAGTACGTTCCCACTAAGACATTGAAGCAACTCTGATCACGCGGTAGGTTGCTATAAATTATTTACCTCGTTCGTAGTCACAATTGTGCCCCACAGATGCTAAATTTAGCCCCGCTTTCCAATTTCCAAACTACCGTACGACTACAGTATTTGAAATCTCACTCTTCTCTCTTCTTCTCTGAGCGCGCCACTCTTTGCTCACAACATAAGCAAATCCTTTCCACCCGCGAAGTTTGAAGCTCACATATGAAAGTATATGATAAAGTGGACAGACGATTTTTTCTTGAGAACGGGAAGCTTCAAAGGTAAGGAGAATTGTCTAAGTTATTTTCGGATCTTGCTCCGGTCTCGTGTGTACATTTTTCACTGTAAGCATTTAATATTGCATCCAAAGAATACTTCAATGGATCTGTTTTTCTTGCGAACTAGTTTGTTCAGTCGTTCCAAAACATTTTGTGAGTTGAACCAGTGTGTTCAATCGACTATTGTGCAAAGCATTTAAGCTTATAAACCGCGCACCGGTGGCTCAGTTGGTTGAGCACTGGGCTGTCACGTGGGAGTTCGTGAGTTGAACAGTTCAACTCCGGCCAGACCAACACTCAGGGTCTTTAAATAACTGAGGAGAAAGTGCTGCCTTTGTAATTACATCTGCAAATGGTTAGGCTCTCCAGTCTTCTCGGATAAGGACGATAAGCCGGAGGTCCCGTCTCACAACCCTTGTTCATTAACTCTGTGGGACGTTGAAGGTCCCACACACTATTCGAAAGAGTAGGGGACAGTGTTCCCGGTGTTGTGGTCTGACCTTTGTATTACAGAGGGCCATGTGTTAGAAAACTCTTTACTGGGTTAATCATGTGTTACCCTCTCAAAATAAAGAACATTGTATGTATTGTATTGTATTGTATTGTATTGTAGAGTGTTTGATGCCATCAAATTGTAAAATCAAAGCTGCAAGGTTTTCTGATTTTAAAATCCATATAAATCAAGTAAAAAATTACCTAGAAGTAAGTCCGTTTTTCGTTTTGAGAATACAGCCTTTGGAATTTTCAAATTTCGCCTTGCGTGAAACCAAGACAGCAACTGAGATCAAGCTGTCTGGTTCAAAAACGGTTTTGCCTTATGATTTTTGGCAAATTAAGCAGTAAAAGCTGTAGAAGACATGTTTATGATCATTTAGTTCAGTTCACGAGCAAAAAGAGAGGGCTTTCATCGCAAACTGAGGTCCAGATGTTTTGTTGATTCGAGGCCATTCCAGGAACACCATCTTCACATATGGCATCTCCATATAAAGCTCTTTAAAATTAAGTGACATGTTTCGGCAAATAACTTAGTAACAATGCACCAAACAGACTTGAGACTTGGAGCAGATACTTTTCTATTAGTGTTTTGTAACATTTCATTTTCTTGGCTTCTTTCTTTGCACGGTTTCGGATTTATTTCTTTTTACTACGAGACAGTTTACAGACACTCCAAGTGTGTTCATTGTGGCATTGTGAGTCAACACCCAGGCGTTACTAAACACAGGAACGGAACGGAACGGAACGGAATATACCGGAATGAGGCGGAATGACACCGGAATGAAACGGTATGAACAATAATTGTACCGGAATATACCGAAACGAGCCGGAATGACACAAATAAAGCGGAATAAACCGGAATATGCCGGAACAAGGCTGAATGACTCTGGAATAAAACAGAAAGACACCGGAATGAGACGGAATAAACAAGAATGGTACCGGAATATACCGGAACGAGGTGGAATGACAACAGAATAAGGCAGAATAAACCAGAAGGACGAGGAATCAAGCTGATTAGCGTGGACCGGAATAACAAGGAACAAAAAATAATTTTTATCAGTCTAGACAGTGGAAGAATAATTGTTGGAGGAGAGAGAGACTGACTGAAAAAAAAAAAAAAATTTAAAGGGGAAGTAACAGGTCTTGGAACGAGTCACAATATGTTCTCACAATTCTTCATGTAAATATATTATCAACGATCGATCTTTTTTCTGTGCTTCTGACTTCTTTCTTAAAACAAGGAAAAACTGCGTTCAGGTTCGATGGCATTATTGCCAACAATCGGGAAGAGAAAAAGAGTCTTCCGCCTGTTTGCGCGAATCTATTTCCGTATATCTCCATCACGTGTGGGTCGTGGGAAGCAGGCAAGCAGCAACGGTAATTAGTTTGTGGTTTTCGCTGAACTTGAATGTGATTGGTCAATAGACAACTGACCAGTCAGAATGAAGTAAAAATGTTCACTGGTTTTCTGACTCGCACAGTGAAAGCCGCTTCCGAGATCCATAGACAAAAACAATTAGAATAACATTCTGTTTCTCTTGCTACTGCATTTGTTCACGAAAAAAAATGTTACTTCCACAACAAATGGTTATTCATTCAGCGGCAGATATACCTGTCAAATTTTTTTCGTAATCGAAGTATTCCAAAGGTTACAAAAGGCAAAAACACATGCCATTCCCTTAGGAAATCACGTGACACAACAAAAGCTTACTGAAACAACCGAACATCGGTCGGCGCTAACTAACACACGAACTTTTGGAATTTCCAGGTTCATTCATTCTCTCTCTTTTGCAACAATTATTCCTCCACAGTCTAGACTGATAAAAATTACTTTTTGTTCCTTGTCATTCCGATCCACGCTAATCAGCTTGATTCTGGCGTCCTTCTGGTTTATTCTGCCTTATTCTGTTGTCATTCCGCCTCGTTCCGGTATATTCCAGTACCATTCTTGTTTATTATTCCCGTGTCATTCTGTTTTATTCCAGAGTCATTCCGCCTTGTTCCGGCATATTCTGGTGTATTCCGCCTTATTTGTGTCATTCCGCCTCATTCCGGTGTCATTCCGGCTCGTTTCGGTATATTCCGGTACCATTCTTGTTCATTCCGTTTCATTCCGGTGTCATTCCGGTGTCATTCCGCCTCATTCCGGTATATTCCGTTCCGTTCCGTTCCGATCCTGTGCTTAGCAACGCCCCTTCTTGCCAAACAGCCCAAGGACAGTTCTAACTCTGAGTTGTGTGTCAAAAGCACAGGGCTGGGGGGGTTCCTGCTTTGAGCAACTGCAGTTAGAGTTTGTGGTCTTGTTAAGTGAGACTTCACAGTGTAGGATGCCTTGGCAATTTTTCCTGGACTAGTGTAAGCCTGAATGATAGTTTGCTTTTGATCAACAATTAGAGTGAAGCCACAGTGTGGCGTGGGGTGGTGATTGGCAGTTGTCTGACCAAAGCACAGGGGTGGGGAGGGTAGCTTTTTTTGACTTTGCGACAGCAGCAGAATTGGCTTGTTTTCACAATTTCCGCAGCCACCTTTTGACAAATCCAGTTAGATATATAAAAGGATTAATGTCTTCGTTACTGGGAATTTGCGATCCTAGGGTCTTCCATCTCCTACCCTCTCGGGGAGATGAAAGATTGTAAATGAATATATATGTAATCGGTTATGTAAACGACAACAACATAAATCGTGGAAAGAAACATAGAAGTGGCAATCAGGCCCATGCAGAGCGCTTACAAGACCTCCTTAGCAACGGCACTGCTTGGGGATTTCATCGCCATTCCTTCAAGTACCGGAATCCAAAAAACGGGAAAAGAAGATTGGAAAAGCCTTTAACTACCAAAAACAACAATGAAATCAAGCAAAGAAAAGTAAGTTTAAAAAATATAAGATTAGACGTCTTCTGCGGGGACAATACTCATTGGTCTCTCTCATATACAAAGCGCTCTCGTGGAACTAGAAGCTCCAAAAAGCTTACACTGGGTTGCCTCTGGTACGCATTACACACAAAAAAGAAGTCACTCAATTGGGTGGTACTGAACTGCAGTGTTCCAGTTAATTGGGGCGTCATTAAGACCATTAGAGGAGTCACCCACATGTCGCGCCAGCAGAGGCCCTTTGGCTCACACGTTTAATTATTTTGTAATTTCTTCACCATTTTGAGGTCTTATGGTTTTTTTAAGCTTTGGTAATAAATTCAGTTTAAATAACAAAACACGCTCTTGAGTAAAATTCACTCGTTTCTTCTTTAAATAAATAGTCTGCAAAAAAACTGAATGCAAATTGATCTGACGGACGTTTTCCAGCATGTCTTGCAGTTGCACTAGGCAAACGTTTATTGCACACACTAAGAAAGGATTGAAGGAGTTGTTTACGCTTCATAATTCCTCTTCTTGTTAGTCTAATCTCATGCCAGGTCAAAGCATTGTTTGGCTTTGCGTTTGCACCAGAAAGACTGATGAAGAAAAAAATAACAGCTTATATATATATAACTCTGAATCGAATTGTCATCGAAAGAGTAATGACAATCGATCTTAAAAACATGAAAATTTCTGCAGTCTCTAACTTTTATGAATAAACGGAAGTTTTGTCAAAAGGAAGAAATTGATCACGTGCTATAGGCAACCATAAAGGTGCACGTGATCACCTTGTGTTCACTGAATGAACTACGGGAAAGAATGTTAATCGTTTCTCGTTTTCAGAGTAAAACAACGTACTTTTTAGCCAAGAAAATTCCGTCTTTTTTTTTTTTAATTTTGCTGTAATATTTAACTGAATATTTAGATTTCATCTGTCGGATCAGGAAGCCTTCTTTGTCGGGTTCCTAAGAAACGGGGACAGCTATTCTTAGAGTTATTTTCATAGAGTTTTAGATTTTTGAATTCAAGATTTTGGACTTCTAAAATCTTGAATTCAGGATTTTGTTACGGCTATCTTTAAAAGCGGGAATGGGGAACGGGGAATCTTTAAAATGAGGAATCTTTAAAAGCGGGAATCTTTAAAACGGAGAATCTTTAAAACCGGGAATCTTTATAACGGGGAATCTTTAAAATGTCCAGAAATACAGTGAACTTGACTTTCCTTAAACTTGATTATTGAGTGAATATTGGTTCCCATTTTTTATTCAGCTTGATGCCCCAGACCCAAGGCCCATGGTCAAGGCCAGCCATCCTCTTTCATCTGAACTTAAAGTTTTTAAATTGCATATTGATTCGTTTATGTACCTGCCACCGAGCACGAAAAATCAGCGTGAGCTACACGCTAGCGAATCGAAAAAGCATGACCCATAATTTCAAAAAGATTTTGCTGTTACATTTTACACCACTTCCGGACATCAGAGTGATGGCTTCTCTTTAGCAATGTTGTCAATAAACTTTTAGAATACGAAAATATCACGCATTTAAAACTTTGGAAAGGTTGGCAGCTTAAGTGTGTCGCCAGCAGTACATGAGCAATTCACTATCTCCCGCAATTTTTAATAAATGTTCCGCCTAGTTGGAGTGAGTGGAATTTCCCTATAAAGACAGCGCGTCTGAGATAAGTTATCTCGTTTGTCGGTCGGTAAACACCTCAAAAGATATTTTAGTTTTTTCTGACAGTTGCTCCCCTCCAAAGTGACGGATGGGAAATTAAGATGCATCTGAGTAACAATTCGTCGGCGAAAATGTTGTTGAAAGAACCGGACATTTCTTGGACCAATCGCGTTCTTGTAGGTGGAACGTGTTAACTCCGCAAGGCAAAATAGAAACAAACTGTCTGCCGTTTGTCTGATTTTACCTTATATATATATATATATATATATATATATATTTTTTAATTTTTTCTCAAACAATTTGGAATAGATAAGCACTTGTAAATTTCTCATAGATCCCAGATTGTTAGGTTTGTTAGTCTTTGAAAAAATTTAACTCGTGCATTCCAAATTGCTCTCGAAATCATGTGATTACCAACACAAAATCTCGTGAAGTGATCCATTTCCGGTTCTTTCAACAACATTTTCGCCGACGAATTGTTACTCAGGTGCATCTGAATTTCTCATCTGTCACTTTGGAGGGGAATAACTGTCAGGAAAAACTAAAATATCTTTTGAGGTGTTTACCGACCAACAAACGAGATAACTTATCTCAGACGCGCTGTCTTTATAGGGAAATTCCACTCACTCCAACTAGGCGGAACATTTATTAAAAATTGCGGGAGATAGTGAATTGGTCATGTACTGCTGGCTACACACTTAAGCTGTCAACCTTTCCAAAGTTTTAAATGCGTGATATTTTCGTATTCTAAGTTTATTGACAACATTGCTAAAGAGAAGCCATCACTCTGATGTCCGGACGTGGTGTAAAATGTAACAGCAAAATGTTTTTGAAATTATGGGTCATGCTTTTTCGATTCGCTAGCGTGTAGCTCAGGCTGATTTTTTGTGCTCGGTGGCAGGTACATAAACGAATCAATATGCAATTTAAAAACTTTAAGTTCAGATGAAAGAGGATGGCTGGCCTTGACCATGGGCCTTGGGTCTCGGGCATCAAGGTGAATAAAAAATGGGAACCAATATTCACTCAATAATCAAGTTCAAGGAAAGTCAAGTCCACTGTATTTCTGGACATTTTAAAGATTGTCGCTTTTAAAGATTCCCGCTTTTAAAGATTACTCATTTTAAAGATTCCCGCTTTTAAAGATTCCTCGTTTTAAAGATTCCCGGTTTTAAAGATTCTCCATTTTAAAGATTCCCGCTTTTAAAGATTCCCCATTTTAAAGATTCCCACTTTTAAAGATTCCTCATTTTAAAGATTCCCCGTTCCCCGTTCCCCATTCCTATTCCTCCATTTTCCATTGCCGCTTTTAAAGATAGCCTTTTGTCACAATGCTGACAAGCACAAAAGCAGAAGAAATTGTTAAGTAAATATGAAGTTTGTTACTATCTGAATGTTTTTTGGTTAGAGTAAAAAGATATTTGTCACGCAAATTATGTAATTTCATGACACTCAAAATTCGCAAAAAGCGTTTGTTTTATGTAAATAATCTTCGCACTAGCAAGTCGTAGCATTAAATTGGATTAACCACGAAGTTAAAGAAATATTGTTGGCTTCCCAAATAAATAAAATTCCTGTCTCCTCGCGAATCACATTTCAACGCACGTATGCAAATTTGTTAACTCATTTTCACTGTGATTTCCGCGAAATTTTTCTTCTATCAAATACATTGTATTAGCAAAAATATTTCTCGTCAAGCGTTGCATCTTTCATGTTGAAATAACCGCTAAAAATAAAGATTTTTTAACGCTCTATCCGTAGATGTTTCATAATTTAATATTTGCAAAACAGTCAAATCACAAAAATAGCAACGCAAGCAACAAATTGAGTCGCATTTACATCTTCGTCGAATTCTAATGCTTAACACAGGAATTTTTAGTTATTGTGAAAATCTTTTTATATTCGTTAGCAATCATCCTTTCAAATTTCAGGGAAATCGACCGGTCCGCGAATATGGGATGTCGAAAGGCGAAGTGGATGTTATAAGGCCTGTTCCAAAGGTCGTGCTACTGCCGTGCCGAACTCAAATGACTTTGGCTTGGCAGTGGCACGACGATGGCACGCCAGCGGTTTCAAACGTCCACCCTAATACAGTCGCGTCAAATTCAAAACACAAAGCAAAACATCCATCCAGCGTAATAGTATGCAAATAATGCAAAATACATTAAATTAATTTATGAATTGAGTTTGGCGCAACAATAGCAAGCCGTTTGAAACCAAGTCGTGCTACTGCCGTGTGGCACGGCAAGGCCTGCCGTGCTAAGTAGTCGTGCCGAACCTAATTCAGCCGTGCCGCGCTTAATGGTTTCAAACGGCGTGCTACTGCCGTGCTTAAATCGAAATGACAATTTCATTTGAGTTCGGCACGGCAATAGCACGACGTTTGGAACAGGCTTTATGCATTCTAGGGGCGGTGTCTGACATTTGCAGACTGCAGACTGCAGACAAATAGCCCTGATAGACAGTATTTAAGTCTAAACACCCATTTCAAATAGCGCTGATAAACAGTATGTAAGTCTAAGAACCCATTTTAAAACGGTTAGCTTTCAACCGTTTTAAAATGGGTTCTTAGACTTAAATAATGTTTATCAGCGCTATTTGTCTGCAGTCTGCAGTCTGCAAATGTCAGACACCGTTCTAGGGAAAGTTAGGGCGATCAAGTTGCGCGTGTGACCCGTTATAAATACTTTTTCACAAAATGTTCTCGAATCGTCAAGTATCACCACAGAAGACAAGTACATCATTATAAAAGCTTATTGTACGCAAAAAGTATGTTCTGGAGGTAATTTTGAGGGTGGAAGTCAAGTTTACGTCGCATGGTATATTTATATTTAACTAAGTTAACATAACAGAAAGACGTATTTTGACACGAAATGCTTTACTATTGCCATAAAAATACTATCCAGTTAAGCTCGCATATTACACAATATGATGAATTACTAAAGGCCACCTTTCCTAGCGAAATATTTTTTGAAACCAACAACATATTTGCTATAAGAGGCAAACAACTCTATTTCATTACGTGCGTGAAGACAAGAAACTCAATCGAGCAGCAACATGGTGTTTAAGAGACATATCCTCGTCTAGGATAACGCCCGAATTGTGATAGTTTTGCTGTGCTGATTATTGAGGCCCCATTAGGGCAGGGAGGAATCTAAGTATCCCGTATCCCTAAATATCCTGACCTGTATCCCGTTAATTGCTGTAGTTTGTATCACTATAATACCAGTT
The DNA here is from genome assembly GCF_036669935.1 of Montipora foliosa. Lineage (NCBI taxonomy): Eukaryota > Metazoa > Cnidaria > Anthozoa > Scleractinia > Acroporidae > Montipora > Montipora foliosa. Next base: position 7,366,326 of record NC_090880.1, read on the forward strand.
CAGTATTTTAAATATCCTGCATACTGTTAATTCCTCTCCCCACCCCCAAAAAAAAACAACCCATATCCTTGTAATTTTTTCCCCTAAATCTCCTAATAGGGCCTCGTTGTTTCCACTGTATAATTTAGTAGCATTAATAATAAGAGATAACCTTTTTCTGCTTTTACAACAAATAACTTCTAGTTAAATTATAGATTTATCTTTCTCGTAATTTCTTCCCATTTTTCGAAGTTTCCCCGGGGTTTTAGTTCACTGTAACTGTACAATTTGTGTTAAATGTTTGTGCATCCCACGGATACGCCCTGATAGGCGTCTTGTTTAGCAATGTCTCTCTGCCTCAAAACACTAACGTCCTCGTTTCGCTGAATGTTTGAATTTTCATTTTAAAAGTAAAATGGCCCTATTATTGTGACGTTTTTCACACTCAACTAGCAAAATGATAATTTATCAGTTGGCCAGGCATTCTGTTCTTTCACGGAATTGTGTCCCATATCACCATTTTAATGAACGTCTTGAAATGCTGTCGCTGCTTTGTTTGCAAATCTATTACCCCCACCCCCTGGTTTAGAAGACAGGCAGCATACCCTCGAAAATTATTTCATTCTAGTGCAAATCTCATGACCAAGAAGAGAGCAGATGGAACCACAAATAGGAAAACGTTTTTATGTTGAAATCACCTTATTTCAACTTAGCTACCATTCCAAAGACCCAAGACAATGTCCAAAGAGCGTAAAAATGCAATGACCATTTTTTCAACTAGCAAAGGGTCACTGGCGTATTTTCCTAAAAAAATGCTGTTTGGTTCAATGGCATTCCCACAAAGTACATCTCGCGGACGCGCTATGAAACTTACCAATAAATATATTCCTCAATATTTGGTCTATGTGGATAGAAAATACAGTGCTTTAGACTTTAGGAGGAGAACGACTACGAGTACGAGGATCAAACATTACCTACGCGGAATAATAAAGTGGAAGCGATGAAGAAAAAAAGTACTAACAAATGCAGGATGTGTAGTGTGGAGGATGAGATGGCTTTGCACATCCTTGGCGCGAGTACAGTACATTGGAACAATCTGAATATGAAAAGAGACATGATAAAGCTGCCACCTGGGCCCAGTTATTCAAAGCCCGATTTAACTAATCCTGGCCACTTAGTGGAAATTTTATTTTCAGTTTACTGACCCATAAACAATGTTTCCAAGATATTCCTAGCCTTTAAGTATGAAATAGACTTTTTTTGCTTTCCTTCAACATAAAATTGTTAAGATTGTCTATGGATTTTTTACCGGCAAAACCCAAACCTTGGTTGGTATTTAATCCCAAAATAGTGTTAATCGGCTGAACGAAACGAAACGAAAGGGAAAAGTGATCCTTGCGCTTCTCTCGACAATTTAAGCAACTATCTTTTATAGACACCTGAAAATCCTTTAATCCTTTGGGCCAGACGTTATTGTCAGGGACGGATAATAATGATGATAACCGTAATGGTATTGTATTGTTTTTTACATATTGTATCCATCTGTTTGTAATGACAGTTAGAATCGCAGTTAGCAGTTTTATTTCAAGAAATCCAGCGAAATTGTGAGCACTTTGAAGCAGTGGGGATATATTTTGCAGAACAAAATTGTGACGTTTCCATTTCACAGAAACCGGGACTTCCATTAACAGCCAGTCTGTTCTAGATGGTAATTTTAAAGGGACAAGTGTCTCTTGTCTCTTTTTTAAATCTTGATTTTGGCTACTTTCTTCGTTTTCGAGTCTTAGGGTCTTGGGGGTCTTTGTTTTCAAGACACACTTTTTCCCCACTGCTCACCCTCCATTTTTTACGGCTGTTCAAAAGACGTGAGCGGCAAAGAAAAAGAAAAATTAAGCGGCAGAAAAAATGAGCGGTGGGGAAAAAAACAAAAGAGCAGCAAAAGAAAGGAGCGGTGGACAAAATCAAGATTAAAAAAAAAAGGGAAGAGACACTTGTCTCTTACGAAAAAGGAGAGAAGAAGTAGATCTTCCCTTAAAAGCACCGTAGTTGTCTTTTTACTAAGTGTATTCAGTCCATATCTATTGTGTCTTAAAATGCTTGGAACCAAAGATATCAACACATGTATTGCAGTTTATCCGTTCGTGACTCCTAAACAATGCCTCACCTGGCTCGCTATTTCGAAGACTTGCTTAAGTGATCACGCATACTAGTGTTAACAGCGCTGGTGATATACAAATGAGATATTACAGATATGGGACACTACATTATGATCAGTGTAGTACTTTGAAAGAAGGAGGGCAAAAAAAATAGGGTTGCACGGGCCTGTTGGTCTAGTAGCATGATTCTCGCTCCGGGTGCGAAAGGTCCCGGGTTCGACTCCCGGACAGGCCCTTCTTTAACCATACATTCACAGCTTAACGCGGCTTACGGCAGACTCGTGTTCCTGCGGTGGTTTAAAAACATCAATTTCTTCTCTTCTTTTTCGTAAGGGACAAGTATTTCATGTCTCTTTTTTTCTCAAATCTTGATTTTGTCCGCTGTTTACTCTTTAGTCCGCCCACCTTTTTTTTTCACCCCCCCTTTTTTTTTTAATCCTGTACTTTTTTTTTGCTACTCATTTTGTTTCCGCTGCTCAACAGCCGTAGAAAAAGTCGTGAGCAGCGTGAAAAAAGGGGTGTTTTGAAAACAAAGACCCCTAAGACCCTAAGGCCTTAAGAAACCAAGACTCCAAAACGAAGGAAATAACCCAAAACCCTCAATTTGGCTAACCTAGCTAAGCCTAACTAGGCCTAAAATAGGGTTAGCCAAATTGAGGGCTTTTGGGTTACTTTCTTCGTTTTCGAGTCTTAGGGGTCTTAGAGGTCTTTGTTTTCCAGACACCCGAAAAATTGAACAGGAAAAAAAGTGGGCAGCGAAAAAAAGAAAAAAATCAGAGTGAGTGGCGCGAAAGAAAAAGTGAACTGCAGGACTAGCGGAGGACAAAATCAAGATTAAAAAAGAGAGAGGAGAAGCAATTGATGTCCCTTTTAAAGCATCGTATGTTCCACTACATCAAACTTAGACATCAATTGGAAAGCTCGACCAATTCGTCTCACCTTTGCGCAAGATTACTACTATCCACAATCGCTTAACACCTGATCCTCTCGCTGTTGCTCAGAAAGCTGGATGAATTAAATTCTTTCATTCAATATAACAAAATATTTGCAAGTGGTATGGTGAAATCTCAATAGCTGGTTCCCGTGTGACTATTGAGGCCAGTCCTGAGATTTCTTCAAGCGCGATGCCCTTCAATAATCTATCACAGAAGGCTTGGTGTCGAGGCAAAAAGAGACGATCGAAACGAGAACATCCAGATATCGAGGTGGCGAGCATTTAAGCGCAACTCGCATGACACTTTCGCACTATGGTTCTGCCAAGCGGGGAATTAGCTCAAATTGTAGTGCACCCGCTTCGCACACGTGGGGCACCGGGATCGACACCCGAATTCCCAAATGACAACGTGTTGTCCTTTTACTAGGTGTAGTCATCTCATTTCTGGCTTGCCTTGAAAGGGTGGAATTCGATCACATGAATAGCAGTTTACCCGCTGCTAACTTCTAAAAAAGGTCTTCTGAATAGTAACAAAGTTAGCAGTGAATACATGTAAACTGCTATTCATGTCACAGAATTCTAGCCTTTCAAGACAAGCCAGACATGAGATGACTACACTTAATAAAGGATAACAGACTGCCAGTGGAGAATCCGGGTGTCGGTCCTGGTACCTCCTGGTGCACGCAAAGTCTTGTAAATTACTAAACCGGGAGCTAAAAAGAAGCCCTTGCACCGGTCGCAAAGTATCGTCCTTTCTCTGAAATGTCTCGTTCGTTTATCACCAAGTCAGGTGACATAGCCGTTTACACTGGTATACCAGGATCTTTCAAGCATTGAGGCAATTTGTGTCAAACAGGTACCTAAAATAAGACCCACAGAGGTGAAGGGTGTTTGGAAATTGCGATACAGTCGGTAATTGGTGGGCGAAGCCAGATCATAGGCTAAAAAACGTGTATCAGACTTCAAAATGGGAAGCCTTTAGTTGGGGTCGTTTGGCTTGAGGTATAGGTTTCTAAGACAGGAGTTGAACCTGCCACGACTTTCAAGATAATCACTGCACTACGAAAACAAGCACGATTTTGGGGAGAGTTAAAGGCTTGCGCATTGTTCAAGAGTTCAAGTTGACATTAAGAAGGATTCATAGTGGCTTACGTCATCCAAACTCCACAATTGCACTCATCTGATCTAGGACTTCGTTCCTAAGAATGCCAGAGCAAACTTATCCAACTTATGCAAGGGAAACTCCTAACCCCGGTCTGACTTGCTGCTCACTAACGCTGCAAGTAAACTTGCCTTAACTCAGTGAGGGGCACTCCAAACGCGTTCCAAACTAAAACATGGTATTCCAATTTAGGAAAATTCGGAACAAATCCTGAGAATCGCCTCAAAAATGGCTGTGTTTTTTCCTTGTAAAATGAAAACCTGTCTCGGAAAAGAGCTTTTTTATGATACAGGTTTTGAATTTTCGTCGGAAATTAGTGTAAAATTGGCAGGAAATGAAATGTGGAGCTTCACGGAAATTCATAATCGCCACTTCGATTCCTGGGAGGGCTCTTTGAAGTTTACTCTGAATCTTGAAATTGTGTTAAAATTCACAGGGAAAGTTTCTCTGCCGGTTTGCAAGGAATCACAAAATTCCTCCAAGCAACTTCCTATTACGTGAACTCCATTCTAATGTGTGAGCCACGCATGAGAAGCCAAACGATCTGCTGAATTTAATTTCGCGTCTCGACAGTTTTCCCCATAGAAAACGGGAGAGGATTCAGAATTTCTTATCCCCCCATGAACACAGGAGAGGATTCAGAATTTCTGACCCCCCACAAAACACAGGATAGGATTCAGAATTTCATGCAATTTTCAAATTACACTCCTCCAAAACCCACTGTTCGGAACTGAAAGTTTCTATTTTTGTCGGGTTTGAGGACCCTGGGTCCCAGTGATGCAGGGGCTCGGGACACCCCGCATAAAATTTTCCATGTGCTCGTGTGTTTATGTTGAATTCGTTGTGTCGCGTAGAAATTGTAATCCTTGTTGCGTTTGAAGAATAAATCGTTGAATACATGGTCCTTCGAGCCGGAGAGATTCTGACAGATTTGGATGAAGAGTTGGTCTTCGCATTTGGAGCGATTGGCGCTGTTACCTTGCAGGACTACCTTGATGAATTTGTGGAAGCTCTGGTTGACTATAAGAACACTGTGATCATTCAAGGTTAGTCGAAATGTCTGAAGAGTTGGAAGCTATTAAGAAGAAACGAAAGTTCTTGAGAAAGTCCGTAACGGACACTTTGAAGTCTGTCGAAGAAGCGCTATCAGTGCAGGATAATCATGCTATGATTCAGGTTTTGAAAGATAATATTGCTAGTAAATGGAGCGATTTACAAGATGTGCAAGCCACAATGTGTACTCTGTTAGAAGACGAACAAATCGACACAGAGTGTAGCAGTCATAATGACTATGAATTGCGTGTTATTGAATACATGTCTAAAATGACGAAGTATCTGGAATGTAAATCTGTCTCTGAGATGAAAACGGATAGCAGTGCAACCGTAACCCCGCAGTCATGCCCTCAGGTACAAGTTAAGCTACCGAAGATTGATCTGCCTACCTTTGATGGAAACGTTTTATGTTGGCAACCTTATTACCAGTCGATCAAGGTCTCCGTGGTTGATAATTCAGCCTTAGCAGAGGTACAGAAATTAGAATACTTGATGAGATCATTAAAGGGTCCAGCTGCCGAAGCAGTGAAGGGATTTGCAGTGGTACAAGAGAATTACCAACCAGTTTTGGAAGCCCTGAAAGAAAGGTTTGGTCATCCAAGATTGATCCTCGATGCACATATAAGATCCCTAATTCATTTACCGCGTTTAAACTCTGATGATGCATTGTCTATGCGTAAATTCTATGATCAAGTGGTCGGGCATGTTCGGTCTGTTGAATCCATGGGTGAGAAATTCAATTCTGAAACTTTAGCTCCGGTTCTTGTACCCCTAATTGTGGACAAGCTGCCAAAAAGAGTTGTTGAAAGGTGGGAACTTGAACTTGGTAATTGCAAAGCAAAAGAGGACTGTGTGAAAGTGAAAACATTGTTTGCTTTCTTAGAACAAGTAGTACGAGCCAAAGAGTCTTCCCAGTCTCCCTCTCTGGAGTTCAAGGTCTCTGCAAAGGAAAACACTGCAAAGTGTGTAAGCCAGGTGAATTTCAAGTCTAGTTCACCACGAAGATCATCTACTTCTGCACTATGTGCTTCTATGCAAGTCAAACAGTGCTGTGTTTGTCGGAAGAATCACCACGTGTGGTCATGCGTTAATTTTCTGTCATTGGCAGTGAAAGATAGATTCAGGATGGCATTGTCCAAAGGTCTTTGTTTTCGTTGCTTAGAAGCTGGTCACGTGGCTCAAAGTTGTGAAAAACCACCATGTAAGCACTGTCGAGGTAAACACCATAGCCTCCTTCATGTGGATTCGGTCAGTTCTGGGTCTTCAGCGACACCACCCTCATCACAAACGTCCCCGGAGAGAGTATCCTTATCTCAAGCTCCTCCTTCTACAGCAGCTTCACATGTAGTAGCAAGTTCAATGGTGTCTAGTGGTGGCGGCAAAGTTATTCTTCAAACTGTGCCAGCTGTTATGCGTGGATCCCATGGTTGCTCGAAAGTTGTTCAATGTTTTCTTGATCCCGGTTCACAGACTTCATTTGTTAGACAAAGTATTGTGGAAGAGCTTGGCCTAGATGGAAAGAGTGTTAGAATTGCTGTGTCTGGATTTGGTGGAAAGTCAGACAAGGAGACGCTGCGAAAGAGAATTGCTTTTACTGTAGCACCTGTTGATAAGCCTGGAAAGCCGCAATGTATTGAAGCACTTACTGCGCCAGTTATTTGCCGTCCAGCTGAGGCTGTGGACATTCATCCAGCAAAATGGCTTCATCTTCA
>NC_090880.1:7378321-7383321 GCF_036669935.1 Montipora foliosa
GATCGCCTCCGTACTCACCGACAATTGAATAAAGAATTGTCTTTCTTTTCACGCAAGTCTTGCTTTCAAATTGCCAGCAACGCAATGCGGCTATCTAATTTCGTCTTTTACTACTGACTCGTTATCTTACATACACCGCACAATGCTAAAAATTCATAACTTCATACTTTTACGAGATGGAAAATCCTCTTTGTAGCTTATTCGTACAACTTAATAACAAGGTCAAAATTAAATATCCCCAAGATAAGATTTACGCTTATCGGTTTCAATTTACTTCGATGATATTTCTTGCAAAGTGAGCTGGGCCATTCGCAAATTAAAATGTAGATAATTTTTTCCACGAAAGTAAGCAAAATTAAATGATTGGCTATTAAAACCGGAAATGGAAGCAAAAAGTTATCTTAAAATCTATGATTGCACTGAAGTCTACCTGCAGAAAAAAAGCAAACTCGCGGACAAACGAAAAGACTGGCATCGTATTAGAGGCAGGTGAAGTGTTGTCACGAGCTGTTGTACTTTGGAGAAAACTTTGAAGCGTCTGATCGGAGGTTGAAGCACAATAAAGTGTAGAGGTTAGTAGCCATTAGGAGTTTTAGACTTGAAATAATCAATACCATTCATGTCAGGATCCCCCCTTGGTTTTAAAAAAAGTGATTCAGTGATTGTGTCGGATAATGTTTTGAATCAGATCCTTACCTTCGCTAGAAATAAGATCAGTACTCTCTTGAGCAGTGACTCTGTCTCTTCTCAAAACAGATCGCATGGAGCGACTTGTTTCTTTTTCTTTTGTGTGTGTGTTCTTAGTATCTCTCTTACTCTTCTCTCAGGACCTATTTTGGAATTAACCTCATTCTCAGTAGAGGGTCGAATTTTTGTTTATTCTTGTTTGTTGATATATTCCCTGACAGATCTGCCCTTAACACAATTATACTATGATTTTAGCAAAATAGCTAAATCGAACGTGGTTAAGGCGTTTATAGTCACGAAGCGATCTCGAAATCCCGGAAGGGGGGGGGGGTACTTTAGGAATTTGTGGGTGGGGATGTGCGCTGGGACCCTGGAACCCTTAGCCTATACCTGATCGAACGCTGAAGGTGAGCGCGCGCAGAGCAGCATTGTTAAGTAAATATGGTAACCCATCGATGCAAGAAATATTGGTTTTATAGCCATGACGTCATCGAACGTCCGTACGTCCGTACGTCCGTACATCACCACGTCCAGCCATCCATGTATGCCAATATGACCAGTATCATGGCAGTTTACAGCATACATCTTTGACATTGGACATCCATGTTTTGATCAATTGACACCAGTCAAAACAAGGTATCCGCTGCCCATCATCACGTGACCATATCGTGGGCTCAAGTTAGAGATCATCGAATTCAGCTGGTTTTTTTTTTAGGTTGACCGCTGACCAGGTACAGGTTTTTCGATTGGATTGCAGGCTCAACCCAGGTTAAATCACGTATACATAAACGAGGCTTAATTTTTCGCGCGATTTTGTGTGGCTCGACCCGGCTACACAGCCATACTACATCAGCTATAGTTCTTACACATTCAATGCTTTTCGTGTTCAGGTGGAAAACGGTTTGGAAAATGTTTTCTTTCTGCATTTTTCGCTGGTTTCAATCCAGTTTGACATATCATGATAGCTGTGGTCCACACTGGTGGCTACGCAGTTATTCAAGTCAAGCATCGGAGGGATAGTAAACTTAAAGCTGAGTGTTTATTTTTAATTTGCTTTGAGCTGCTTTTTTTTGTATTGCAATTTTTGGCATGTCTTTAGAAGCTCTAATAAGGTTACATGACGCCTGGTGGACCTATGTCTAGAACAGAAACGAAAGGAGAGCGAAAGAGAACGATAACGACAAAACAGAATACCAGTAATTGCTCATACTCAGCGGAAGAAGTTACTCCACATATTCTTTCCTTGGGTACTAAACCGATTGTTATTTTTACGGATGCTTTATTTGAAGTGGATGCGTATTTTTAAAAGGTTGTTTAATCGGTTCTTCCTTTGTTCTGGAATGAAAATCGAATTTTTATTGTCAACTGGAATTAAACAACAATTATCTGTACACTTTTAGACATAAAGAAATAAGTTGATTTGTTTGTTTGTTTTGCTCTAAAATGCGAGCGAACAAATGCTTTTTTAATTCGTTTACTTAACTGGTTTTCGTTTTGCCTTCGACGGTGACAAGAAAATTTTGCCTTATATGATATATAAACACGTATTTGCAATGAGTTCTCGTAAAATAAGAGGGAAATCTCACTAGCTTGTGTTTTCAGAAGTTTGTGTAAAGCACTCAAACATTATTTAAGTGTTGGAGCAGAAGGTGTTTGAAGTTCGTCCTTTCTTGGTTACATTGCCGTAGTTTGCCGATTCTGGTACCACGCCAAAAGGGCGTGTTTCATTGAAATACATCAAAATGTGAATGATCTTGTTTTCAGAGATAAAGTGGAATAAAGTACATCAGTAAACCGACAATTCAATAAATTTAATTTTCAGCTGCTCTTTCCGCTGCCACCTGATGAACTTTGAAGGGATTGATGTGGCGAACCATCATAATGTAAGGGTTGAAATTACACAAACTGTAGCCTGGTATACACTTTTACGAGCCTCCTATTCTGGACACAACTTACAACTTTTACAACTTTATTTATTTATTTATTTATTTATTTATCTTTAAGTACAAGTTGGGGTAGTTTGCCCCGCAAATAGCTTAGAAGCTAGTCGAGGCGGGGCAACAAAAATGCACATTAAAGTTGATACCGATTCATAATAAAGGTCATAAAGAAAAGTTATTGGTAGCACGTTTGCTTCGACAAATAAAGGAATTGCATGGTCATGCCAGTCTGTGAAGTACAATAAGGGAAGAGCCCTTTTCTGAGGAATTAAAATTTTATTAAGATAAGTCTTGCATGCCTGGCCCCAGGCAGCAAGACCGTAGGTTAGATAAAGATGAACTAGTGATTTATAGATATTCAATAGTATTGGTCGAGGTACAGAGTGGCGTAGCTTTGCAATCAACTCAACATTGTGACAATATTATCAATGTGGTATTTACAAGAAAGATTCTGACCAACGAGAACCCCCAGATATTTTATATAAACTTCAGACTCGAGACGAACATACTGATTCTTTTCATTATCAAACACGCAAAGTTTTCGTTGATAAGCACGTCGCTTTTGGTAAGGATGAAAAATTACAAAGTTGGATTTTTTGATATTAAGAGTTAGTTTATTGGCTGTTAGCTAGTTATAGAGGTTTTCAAGTTCATTGTTGACTGTTGTTTCCAGATCTTTTAAATTTTTGTCCGCATAGAGAATGTTAGTGTCATCTGTAAAGAGGTAAAACCTTAATTTATTTGAGCATCTGTGGATTTCATTGACATATAGCAAGAAAAGCAATGGTCCAAGAACTGAACCTTGAGGAACTCCACATCCAACAAAGGCTTTATCAGATATATAATGATCTACTTGCGTTGTTTGGGTGCGATTTTTGAGATATGAGGAGAACCAACTGTTAATTATTCCACGAAAGAAATAGTGATTAAGCTTATCAAGCAAGAGGTCGTGATCAACGGTACCGAAAGCTTTTTTAAGATCAACTAGACCCTCCGTGAGGGTTCACTGGGTTGCCTGTAGTACGTGCACCGTTCCAGACAATTTTTCTCAAGTTGGGGGGTCATTAAGACTATTTAAGGGGTCACCCAGAAGTCATACCAGCAGAGGCCCTTTGGCTCACAGGTCCTCACAGGTTCGTACCGAGGTTAAAAACCTGGCTACCGGCCTATTAATTAATCATTTGTCAAAAAGGAAGAAATTCCTGTCCTCTTTAGGAAAAAATAGACAAGCATTGCTTATGTGTGGTAGTGAAGTAACACAGCGATTTATTCCATATAAAATGTCAACTGAGCTGTGTGTTGTCTTCCAGGAGATTGAAGTTGTCTTTGCTTAATATGTAGCTCTAACAGTGCACGATATTGCTTTGGCATTGTCTATCATTGTAGTGCCATGGTAGAAGTCTTGGGTAAATAACCTGAGAAGACATGTGGTTACAAGCAAAGTACTTAACCCAGAAAGAATGAAGAAAATAAATGGGAAGTGAGAAACATTGGATTTTGGGCTGACATGTTGATAATTTTGAAGCTCCCTCACAACTTCTTCTCACCACAAGTTTAAGCGTGCCCTCTGAGCATCTGCAGCTTTGTAATACTAAAGTTTACTAAAGTTTACTAGACTTTTTGCCTGTCCGGCGGGGTTAGTATCTCGATGGGTGACCTAAAACATATACCCCTTCGTAAAACAGAAGCATTGGACCGAAAATACTATTAACGCTAACAAATGAGAACTCAGCAAGGTATTGATTTTGTTAGCTTGCTTTATGCAAAAACAAACATTGATGCAAAAGTAAATAAATATTGATACACAGTTTTTAGAAAGAACAGAAGGAAGTTTCCAAGTCAAGTCAAGTCAAGTTTATTATTCTTATTACATATTACAAAAGAATTACTGGAACCCGCAAATAGCGAAAGCTAATCTAGGCGGGTAGAGTGAAATTGATATATTTACATATTATGCAAATACAATTTGAAATTGACGTATATTGAGTACTTAAATTGATCGCAATCATGCCTGTATCTTAAGCCTATAATGTATACTGTATACACTATAAACTTGGCTATATAACTTTTTGTAAATGAGACATAATAGTCGGTATGCCAACATAATCCTCCTCCTGATTGAGAATTTGAAGTAAGTAGTGTTGCATTTTATTCTTGAAGCATGGCTTAGATAATTTCCGCAGGTCTGGAGGGATGCTATTCCATATTAATACGCCTTGTCGAGAAAAAGATTTGATTTGATGGGTTAACCTGGAATATTTAGTGTAGAGATTACCGGCGGAAGAAAATCTTGTGTTGTATGTATGTATGTATGTATGTATGTATTGCGCTTGCAGAACTGAAAAGGTTGGATATATTACAGGGTGATAAGTT
>NC_090880.1:7393321-7400821 GCF_036669935.1 Montipora foliosa
GTAGAGTGTAGGACGCGTTTGGGTGCTTTGGATGTACCTAGAAACTCGGCGCACAAACCCAAGGAGTTTGTTGGCTTTCGCACACTGTTCAGTTACTTATTTGTCCGACGTGAGATTGCTTGACACCCACAAACCGAGGTCTTTCTCTGTATCGCAAGATTCCAAAGGCGTTTCCTTGATAGTATAGGTAGGCTATACAGGTGATTTTTTGCGGGTGATGCACTGGTATTTGCACTTGGACTGATTAAATATGAGCCCGGATGATTCAGACCAACTGTCAAGATCGTTAAGGTCAGATTGCAAGGCATTACAGTCTGTGATGGAATCAATGCTCTTGAAAATCTTGGTATCATCGGCGTAACAGGCGACTCGCGATGTTTTAACAGCGTTTGGTAGATCGTCCACAAACAGCAGAAACAATATTGGTCCTAATAGGGACCCTTGCGGTACCCCGGGTGTAACCGGCAATTCTCGGGAAGTAGCTCCGAGAACTGTAACCTGTTGCTTGCGCCCCTGTAAATATGAACGAAACCAGTCGTGAATTTTGCCAGTAATGCCGTATTGGTGCAACCTCCCAAGTAGCTTGGTATGATCCACTTTGTCGAATGCTTTACTTATGTCAAGATATATAATGTCTATTTGTTTACCGGCGTCAAGTTGACCGCCGATGTAATGAAAGACACTGGTGAGCTGAGTCACACAAGATCTACCGGCTAAAAAGCCATGTTGTTCGCGGCTGATGAAGTGGGATGTATAATTCCGTAAACCCGTCAGAACACAGCGCTCGAGAACTTTGGAGATGACAGGGAGAAGAGAGATAGGGCGATAATCTCCACAAAGTTTTTTTTTCCTTTCTTGAAAATCGGTACTATATTCGCGAGTTTCCAGTCTTCTGGAAAGATGCCGAGCCCCAAAGATTTTTTGAATAACATGGCCAGGGACGGTGCGATCTGGTCAGCGGTTTCCTTCAGCAGGCGCACTGGAATTCCATCGGATCCAGTTGCTTTGTTTATATCAAGCTGTTTGAGAGTTGCCAAAACCATTTCCACCGGGATCTCTAGCTCATTTAGTGTGGGGTGTGAGGGTGTGGAAGGTAATGATAGCGAGTGGACCTCTGAGGGGGCAGTGAAGACCGACACAAAGTAAGATTAAACAACTCGGCGATCTGTTGAGGCGTTGATGCTTGAGAACTCTGCTGAGTGTCATCGCCAGAGTTCATCGTTTTAGGGATGCTCCGCATTCTATTCTTGAGCTTGAAAAAGGACCAAAAGCTTTTAGGCTGCCGCGCGATATCCGAATCGAGGGAGCTGAAGTAAGTCTCACGGCTCTCACGTATAAGAGGCTTGGCCTTTGTTCGTAGTTCGCGATACTTCTGTTGTTGATGGTCAGTAGGAAATTTTTTTAACTTTGAGCGAGCAGCCTCCTTTTTCCACAGAGCGTGAATGATTTCACTCGTGATCCAAGGCGGGGTGTTTTTTTCTTTAATCTTTTTGGTTGGAATAAAATCCGAGACTGCGCTCATAAATGCGTCCTTCCAAAAAGTCCAGTCAGAGTTGATGTTGTCGCTGTCTTCAATAAGATTGCATAAATTCAGGGCTTCAAGAGCTCCTCTGAGACCGTCAAAGTCTCCATTACGTCAAAGTCTCCATTCTTTTGTGCCTTTGGTGTTTTCTAGCGAGTCCCAAGAGATCTTGGACAGGTTCAGGTCGCCACCTATTACCATATTCTCATAGGTGTCAGGAGCATGGTCAAGAAAAATATTAAATTTTTCCAACCAGCAGCCTGTATCATCTTCGGGATCTGGCCAATAAATCGAGCAAAACAAAACTTTCTTATTGCAAAAAGTAGTCATCTCAGCGCACACAAGCTCTAAGTCCTCCAAGTTTCCTGAGTCCAGCACATATTCCCGCATTGATTTCAAGGAGTTGGCTTTGGCAGCAATAAGAACGCCACCACCATTACGATCCTTACGGTCTTTCCTATAGACAATAAAGTCAGAAAGCGGGAAAAGTTCTTGGTCGAGGATGTTAGCATTCAGCCAGGTTTCACTGATTAATACGATGTCGGCGTGTTCGGAACAGACTAGATCTTGAACCCGATCTAAATTGCTCACTCCGGAAGTCCCAACTTTATGTTGCGATTTCATGCTTCTGGCGTTAATCACAAGGCCTTTTAACGGGACACTAGGACCTCCAAACTGCGTTCTCTTTGTGATTGTAGGTCCAGGCTGGCTTACAATATCGCCACAGAGCAGCAACAAGCCGATAATGAAGCCGCTAGAGCTGTAAAAGTAGCGGTGGCGAGTCGGCACGAAGCGATTGTTTCCACTCATGGCCGAAGGTTGATAAATTGAAGGTTTAGAATATTTCCACGCCGCGAACTCGAATCCCTCTACAGACCTCCTCACAAACGTGATATCATTCTCCATCGATTTAAGGGTGATTAATTGCGCATAAAAGACCAGGAACAGTAAGGCAACGGAGAAACCTACGGAGCATATGTGTATGCGTCCAGCCGCCATTTTTTTCCATGCACTCATGTTCCTTCAGGCCAAAACTATTGGTTTATGGGCGGTGCGTCCCACACCACTCACCAACCAACACTAAATGTCATGTGAATCCGTGTATTAAACATGCCGGTTGAAAGAATACGGTTCCCAGCTGCACGGGAAATTTTCCTATGGTACCGATATTCAGTTTGTGATATTATGAGGTTACCAGGAATTTGGCCATTATAAGAGAATGCCATCACTGTTAAAGTGAACTGACCATGGGACATAAACGTATTGAATAGTAATCGGATGTACATGCACCAACTGTTGGCTGACACTATTTGTGGTAAAATTGTACGATTTGTGGTAAAATTGGAGGTTCTAAGTCATAAACAGGTAGGAATTATTGTCAAGGTTTCGATTCTTGCCGTAAAAAAGTTAAAACAAGAATTCTAAGTGACTTGTTTTTCATAGTCGATGATTATGCAAATTAGGCCATTTGATGTCAAAAGGTCAAAATCACATGAATTTGACTAACTGTCACGCAGCGCGTATACATTTGCCCAAAGAAATTTTACATCAATTGAAAGTTTATCACTAAGAGAGTTAATGGTGCAAATATTGTTAGATTTAGAGCTTTATCGCATGTTGAAAAACGATGCGGTTTCAGGGGTACCTTCAGTCAAGTAAAACAAGGCGTCTTAAAGTTGAAATTATTTCAGATGCAAGCGGTGATTCAAATTTCGAAAAAATCACGTAAACCTCATGTAGAGATATCAGGGAAGAGCTTTTAGGAGGTTTTGAGCGGATACGAATTGGTTTTTGTAGCGAAATTTGACGGCAAAGTAAGCGTTAATTTTTGCGGAAGAAATGGCGATTTCGACACGAACTCTTAAATTTGCATTTTCTCCAAAATAAAAATACTCATGATTTAAAAAAACTATACAGTTCATTTAGATACATAATAGGCTACATCTGGACAAAATTTGAGCGAAATCCATTTTTGAGCTGTGGCCGCGAAAATTCGAAAATGTTTGATTTTTACTGACATGCACTCTTAATTAAGTTAGCACAACAGAAACTCGCTAACCTCATTTTGACACGAAAGTGCTTTACTATTGCCATAAAAACTATCCAGTTAAGCTCGCATGTTATAAAACATGATGAATTCATAAGAGGCAAAAACCCCTTCCTATTTCATTAAGTGCGTGAAGAGAAAAAACTCCATCGTGTCAAATGTGCGCAATATTATAACAAACTAAAATTTCAGGATCAAACCGTTTCCATGACAGAATACTTGGTAAAATATTAGAAATGCAGCTCACTTTGATTTCGGCTCGACGGGCGACAGATTGTTGTCGAAGTCCATTACTCGTCGCTTTTAAGATTCCACCACCTGTCTTGTTCAGTATCCAATTGACTTGCCATTATTGAGCTTCATAAGGGTATACTTTGTTTAAAGACCCACTAAAACACCATTCGCGTTACATTACTTTCGACGCCATTGCCGGTTAAGTTAATCGTTCTACTGTGTCCACCAGAGAAATCTACGCATTTCCCACTACCCTCTCGATCCTAAGAAAATAAGCGCAGGAAGCTTTATGCACAAAGACACCACTTAGCAGAGGAGGGACAGGCAAGACTTTTACCGACACGAAAAAAAAATTAAAATAAATAAAATAAATAAAACAAACAAATGGAACGCAGATCCCGACTGGGTTTGCCATACTGGCAACCCAGTAATGAATACTCCCCAAGATAACAGACGCTGATTCATGTTCGACTGTATATCGTTTACAATATCAAGTATTGCATGTTTGGTTGAATGCCCCTTACGAAAACCGTATTGTGAGGAATTCAAAAGATTATGTTTTTCTATATAGCTAGTTAATCTTTTGTAAATTATTTTCTCAAATACTCTATTAAAATTTGAAAGTAAAGAGATGGGTCTATAATTGTTTGCGTCTGTATCATCATCACCCTTGAACACAGGTGTAATTTTAGCCATTTTGAGCTTTGATGGCAAAGTCCCTAATCTGATAGATGTATCAAGTATATCTGTAAGAACAGGGGCTATGACAGCACTTGAACAGTTGAGTAATTTGGTAGGCGAGGAGTATAAACCATAAGATTTATCATTCGGTACAAGTAGTATTTCTGACCGTAATTCTTCGGGTAAAACAGGTTGAAAAAAGAATGATGAAATTGGAGATTTGCTTTTATCAACAAAGTCTAGATGATGATTTTGGGGAATGGGTAGCTTATTGGCAAGTCTGTTTCCCACTGTTGCAAAATGTTTGTTAATGATGTTAGGTATCCGCGAACCTTCCTTAACAACTTTATTGCGATTATTAAAATCCTTCAGTGCAGATATAACTTTTAAGTTTTGTTTCCGTCGATGTAAAAGTTCATTTTGTTGTGTACTGCCCCTCGAAAGTCCTACCGGTTGGCAATACTTCTCGCCTGATTTGCCCGAAGGCCGAAAGTTTTCGTTTTAAATCATCACACCTCTGACCGTTAAATCCAAATAAGTACCATTTACAGTCGAACCTCGATTACCGGGACTCGTTGAGACGAGACAAAATAGTCCGGATAAACCAGGGTCCAGATAATCGAGAATATGAATAAGGAACAAAAACTGATTAAATTAAGAAAGCGACATTTAATTCTGAAACAAAACATTTACAAATCGTTGGGAAAACAATATGGTCTACATCTTCACTGTCCATTGTAAATACCTGTACACTTGTCGGCAAACTTCATGATCTTTTCCTTGTTCTTGCGGATATCAGATATCTGATGCTTACTATCGCCATATTCAGGTGACAAATTGGTTCCTTTTTCTCCCTTCTCTTATCGCAAAATTATAGACTAATTATCTTTTATCGAAAGAACGGATCGCTTTTCAACGATGTAGTTCTAAAAAGAATATGGCTACGGATCTTGATCATGACTAATGACATCCCTGGTTATTTATTCTTACTGCCTGTAGGGTTGTGAAAATAAAAGGTTCACGGCGAATTGTCCGCGTTTTGATGTTTTTTTCCTTTCTTCTATAGAAAAATTCATTCCCTAACTAGTCAATTCCACCGTAAATTTTACGCTAAAAACCGATATCGCATGAATCACGAAGCGAAGCTTGAACCGCACGAGTTTTAAAAGAAAACAAACACACCCTCAGCGAGCGAATGGAAAAGGTAAAAAAAAAAAAACATTCCAGTGTCAACTGTCAATAGCCAGCGAATAGGAATCACGCTAAAATTAGAATCCATAAAAACAACTTTGTCAGTTCAAGGTCAAAGAAGAGTTTTGCTGATGTAATTTATTCCACTTTATCTCTAAAAACAAGATCATTTACATTTTGATGTATTCAATTGAAACACGCCAGCTTGGCTTAGAACCAGAACCGGCTAGAAAGGACAAACTTCAAACAAGATTTCCAACAAATTACCTGTACGTGCTATAAACAAACTTCTGAAAACACAAGCTGGTGATGTTTCTCCTTGTCACTGTCGAGGCACATCGAAAAACAGTTAGGCAAGTGGCGCAATGGCGGCCGCACGTGTTTTCAACCTTAGCTAAATTTTCGGTTACCATTGCTAAGTGCAGGCATCTGTAATTGTATTGCTTCGATGGCAACTAAAGATGAAATTGAGTCACTCTTGAAGGCCGAAATTGGACCTCTGAATTTTTTATCAGAAGGAGTTCCCGCAAAGTACTTTAAGCTGGCTGGAGACCACATCTATGAGGCAATGACTGAAGTTTACAGTCTCTCCATAGAGCAAGGTATTATGCCTGACATTCTCAAAATTTTTAAAGTAACTCCAGTGGACAAAGGTGGTGGTATCACTGACCCTACTAACTTTCGCCCTATCTCAGTTCTTTCTATATTTACACCGATTTTTGAAAAACTGGTGTGTAAACAGTTAACAAGCTATGTTGAAAAGTATTCCATTTTAAGTCAATACCAGTTTGGCTTTAGGAAGGGTAGATCGACTGAACAAGCCATTTTAGAAATTACTGACAATTTAAAACAAGCAATAGATAATAATCTATTCACATGCGGAGTCTTTCTTGACTTCGCTAAGGCGTTTGATACCGTCAATTATACTATACTGTTGAACAAATTAATTAGAGAAATGTGGAGTTCGAGGAATTCCACTGAGTTGGTTTACTAGTTATCTTACCAATAGGCAGCAATATGTTAGTATCGATGGTGTGGAGTCTTCTAAACAAACTATTAAACGTGGTATCCCGCAGGGCAGTTCTCTTGGTCCCCTTCTTTTTCTACTATACATTAGTGACATTCCTAACTGCTCCGATAAATTATCCTTTAGAATATTTGCAGATGATACCAACATTTTTGAGTCTTCCTCAAACGCCGTGAAATTACAAAACTTAATTAATCAATAATTATCCAAAGTTAAAGAGTGATGTGACTTAAACAAGCTTTCCATTAACCTAACGAAAACTAATTATATGATAATTAAATCACCTAAAAGGAAGACAAATATAATATGGGATGTAAAACTAACTAATAATGATGGCTCCGCCTATGGCTTAGAAAAGAGAACTTACATAAAATATTTGGGCCCCTCTTATAGATGATACGCTATCATGGAAACATCAGATCTCCTATCTATGTACTCGAATCTCTAGAAATACAGGAATTATTGGCAAACTTAGACATTCCACCTCCCTTTCACTACTTAAACAACAATACTATAACCTGATCTATCTTCATGTATCCTATGCGATAACGTCCTGGGGCAGTGCATTTACTACCCAAATTAATTTCGTCTTTGCCACCTTGTATGGACCAGATACAGACAGTGCATTACCATTACTTAACTTACTGGATTTACTTACTGTTAAGAATATCTATAAACTAAAGCTTCTTAACTTCACTCATCAATGGCATTTTAAAAAAAATTACCAAGTATATTCAGCCAGCATTTTCGCTATGCAAGTGAAGTCCATACATATAATACGAGATATGCTTCAAAAAG
>NC_090880.1:7405821-7408321 GCF_036669935.1 Montipora foliosa
AATTTTTATTGTCAACTGGAATTGAATAACAATTATCTGTACTCTTTTGGACATAAAGAAAAAGTTGATTTGTTTGTTTGTTTTGCTCTAAAATGCGAGCGAACAAGTGCTTGTTCCAAGCCAACCTGGTGTGTTTCAATGAAATACATCAAAATGTAAATGATCTTGTTTTTAGAGATAAAGTGGAATAAAGTACATCAGCAAAACTCTTCTTTGACCTTGAACTGACAAAGTTGTTTTTTATGGATTCTAATTTTAGCGTGATTCCTATTCTCTGGCTATTGACAGTTGACACTGAAATGGCTCTTTTTTTCCTTTTCCATTTGCTCGCTGAGGGTGTGCTTGTTTTCATTTCAAACTCGTGCGGTTCAAGAAAAAAATATTGCCAAACCGTATGAATTGCAAAGTAAATTTCCCTGGAAAAACCGATGTCGCCCTCATCGCCTCGTGATTTATGCGGTATCGGGTTTTAGCGTAAAATTTACTGTTGAATTCACTAGTTAGGCAATGAATTTTTATACAGAAGAAAGCAAAGAAATTGATTTAATTATTAAAGCAGCATTCGGAAACATCAAAACGCGGGCAATTTGAAACCGATTTTCACAAACCCTACGGGCAGTAAGAATAAACTAGACCCTCCGTGAGGGTACACTGGGTTGCCTGTGGTACGTGCACTGTTCCAGACAATTTTTTTTCAAGTTGGGGGGTCATTAAGACCATTTAAGAAGTCACCCAGAAGTCATACCAGCAGAAACCCTTTGGCTCACAGGTCCTCACACGTTCGTACGACGAGAAAGATCTGTCCTTGCGTAATATGTAGCTCTAAGAGTGCACGATATTGTTTTGGTATTGTCTATCATTGTAGTGCCATGGTAGAAGTCTTGAGTAAATAGCCTGAGAAGACAAGTGGTTACTAGCAAAGTACTGAACCCAGAAAGATTGAAGAAAATAAATGGGAAGTGAGAAACATTGGCTTCTGGGCTAACATGTTGATAAGCTTCTTTTCACCACAAGTTTAAGCGTGCCCTCTGAGCATCTGACAGCTTTGTAATACTAAAGTTTACTAAAATTTACCCCTGTCCGGCGAGGTTAGTGTCTGGATGGGTGACAACAAACATATACCCCTTCGTAAAACAGAAGCATTGGACCGAAAATACTATTAACGCTAACAAATGCGAACTCAGCAAGGCGCAGATTTTGTTAGCTTGCTTTATGCAAAAACAAATATTGATGCAAAAGTAAATAAATATTGATACACAGTATCGTATAAACTCTTGTTCTTAGGCCATCGTAGCTTCATTAGAAAAATAACACAAACAGCGGTGATAAACATTGTATTTCAACGCATTTTTATAAAACTTGACGTTTCGTATGCTAGTCAACACACATTTTCAAAAGTGACCGTTACAATTTTTAAAAACTATATATATATATCGAAAACAATAGGGGTCTGGAACCTAGACTGAGAATAATGATCTGCAGCAGTACGTGTCTAGACATAATGAAAAGTAATAGCTAAAACAGCAGTAACTTCTCACTACTAATATTTACATTAAGGGAAGGCTTTAGCTCTTGAATGAACAAAGTCTCTTTAACTTTACAGTGAAAGTCAGTTTTTCCGGACGCTAAAATGTCAAAGTGATCCCATTTAATGTCGTGGCCAGTGATTTTCACATGATCAGCAATGGCTGATGAATGGTCACTTTTAGATAGGGCCTTGAAATGTTCTGTTTTTCTGTCGTGGAGTCTTCGTTTTGTTTTGCCAATGTAGAATTCATCGCAGTTCCAGCAGACAGCTTTATAGACGACCTTGGACCTCTGAGATCGGTTCAAGCGATCTTTGTATGGAAAAAAGGAGTTGATGCGGCGTGTGTTTTGGAATATGATCTTGAGATTGAGATCGTATTCCAAAACACACGCCGCATCAACTCCTCATAATTTTTCTCAGTCTAGGTTCCAGACTCCTATTGTTTGAAAATGTGTGTTGACTAGCAAACGAAACGTCAAGTTTTATAAAAATGCGTTGGAATACAATGTTTATCACCGCTATTTGTGTTATTTTCCTATTGATACACAGCTTTTAGAAAGAGCAGAAGGAAGTTTCCAGGACAATCGCTCGAGAATAACATATTTACGACATGAAAACAACATTAATTTTGAACCAATGAATATAGAATATAAAAGTTACGATCAGCGACAAACATTTTGGGAGATTTTTGCTACGTTCAATTTTGTTATTGTACGTTTTGGCTGCACAAATAAATCGCAAAATCGAAAGTGACATGGCCGGAATTCAGCGGACCCCGTGATTAAGTTACCGCGGCATGTTTACTTGCCAAACAGTGAAGCATATGTGTCAAATGATGGCAAGATATCGGGTTTTCGTAAGTTTATTTTTCTGTCAAGTGTTACAATAAAGAGCGAATTCAAAACAAAGATCACAATCGCCCAAACTCTGAGTGAGGTTTGTTTCTGCAAAGTCAAAAATTTACTCTCCAAG